>NC_060906.1:10219845-10519845 GCF_014805685.1 Silurus meridionalis | reverse complement strand
ACAGTTGTACACACAGTCTTTGGATACAGTAGCATGAAATTTTCCCTTCGCTTGAACTAGGAGACCCAAACCTGTTCCAGCATGACAATGTGCACAAAGCAAACTCCATGAAGATATGCCTTGCATGGGTTTAAGTGGAAGATCTGCTATAGAGTCCTGACCTAAGCCCTGTTGAACACCAGTGGAATTAATTGAACCGCTGACTGTACCCCAGGCCTCCTCGCCTCACATATATCAGTACCTGACTTGACTAACACCCTTGTGTCTAAATGAGCACAAATCTCCACAAAATCAAAATCTGACAGGGATTATGAGAGCAAACTATACTTATGACAAGGTGTCCACAAACCTTTTGGCAATATGTATTTGTATATATTGCATAGATGTCACTTTAATGACAATTAGTGGCACTGTACCGTTTATTTTTAAAGAACCAGAAAGCAGAGTTTATGGGGGGAAAAAACAAAGAACGTGGAAGACAATGGAACCTGACAAAAGCGTCTAGTTTATAGCTAAGCGTGTGATTTATTAACACTGCGGTGTTTCGTGTATAAAACAAAGTATGTGCTGTGCAAAAGAACCTGTTAATCAATGTCCAATAATTTAGTATGGAGGAAAAACTGCCGACTCAATATGCTTTCGAGTTTCACCCGAAAATATTCAATGCAAAACTAGATCACATAATAACACATAATGGATGTAGTACATGAAAACACGAGTCTCACCTCGACAAGTTTGCCTTGAATCCACTGGGCCAACAAAGCGAGACTGTCTCGAGGACAGATCGCCCAAATCATTGTCAAAAGGATCATGGAGAGCAAATCCAGCAAATGAGACAAACTTGCCTGCTCTGCCTGTGAAACACACACACACACACACACACACACACAGAGAAGAGAGATTATGGTGCACATTATTGTAAATTTCACAATACATTTTTTCCAGTTATATGCAAAACCTTGGCCAAGCAAAAAATTAAAAACCCATCCCATGCTGACTAGTCAGATGAATCAGTAATTGTGCCAGATCTCTAACAAAATGAATGCAACAATAAGGCCGAGTGCCTGGGCGAACATCATTAGCGGAATGTGCCGCAATGCAGATGTCATTAGAGCTTTGTATCACCTGCAGGACTCGTCAAAACAATTCCTCATTTCAGTCCAGCAGTCAAAATCCTTAAAATGCACTTCACTCATTCATCTCAGTGCAGATAAGCATGACACTCGTCTAATAAAGATCCACTCTCTTTTCTCTCTATATCCTCTGCCCAACCCTCTCATACAGTCACACAGAGCCCGGAGGTAAACATTTAATAGAGACAGATAAAGATCTGGAGTCTTCAGATGACTGACAAGGCTATAACATACTCGCACTCGTTGCTGAAACTGCTGAATTGTAATTGGATTTTTTTTTTTTTTTTGACGAACCATAATGGTTTCACTTGAGACTCTGTGAAGAAGTTTATGCAAACACCTCAGAGTTGTGTAAAAAGAACACAAACATTTTTCTGTTTTTTATAAAGTACTTTAAATAGGCTGAAGAAAAGGGGTTATATATTCTGCAATATTTTTTATGTCTTTTTAGGAAAAGATAAATTTATTAATTAAAAATTATTTAAAAATCTTACAATAAAAAAAAAAACCACGTTGCTAAATCCCTGTTTTTCCATCTCTGATCATCAGGATGATGTAGACTAGTTTATCTTTATGCGTTATTTAATTCCAAGCGTGATGCAATGGCACTGAAACGGCACACTGATGTTTTAACTGCGCCCCTAAACACACTAAGCGCCTTTTAAAGAAGACTCTCGCTTCGTTTCAATTGAACGCCTGTACCGAGATGAAAGCGGAACTTGGTGCGAGCAAAAGAGAGATAAAACAGGCCGTTTAGACTCGACGGAGGGTGTTTTCCTTCCTAAACAGAACGCAGCGGGACAGCGACGATCACAAGAGGATGTTAATGTGTCTACGCGTTACATTCTACTCGGAAGGATTTCTCCACGACAGCCGGCATGAAGGTGCGGCACTTACGGCGTGTCCGAGCAGAGCATGGGCCATCTCATGCCCCAGGATGATACTCAGCTGATGGATGTCTCCAACAAGCTCCAGCATTCCTGTAAAGACAAATATCCTCCCATTCTTTTGCACACACGCACACACACATTCCAATTATCCTCCTTCAGATCTTCCATTGACATAATTAGTAATAAAAAAAATCACAATGTGCAGACCTTAAATATCTTACATATAAAGTATAGTAGTATATGAATTAAAATGTATTTATTTGTTCTTTCTCTTTTTAAATTATTTCCTCAGCAAGGCCAAAACTGTCACTTATGCCCGCAACACACACACACACACACACACACACACACACACACACACACACACACACACACACACACACACACTTTTACATTCTTCTACTATTTGTACAGTCTCACCATATAGTCACACGTTTCTTTTTATTAATACAATGGTAAGACATCTAGCTTTAGGGCAAAACATCATTATGCAATATTTTATACACTATCTTCCAATGTCACTTACAGGCATGACGTACGCATTGGCAATGGGCTTCTCTATCACATGAACAGTCCAGGGGACAGATTTAAACTCTTCAATATCCTGGTTTCGATCAGCTAAGTGTTGGACCACTCTCATAACCACTTGATGCCTGGGGTCATTTTCAGGGATGAGTGAATCCTCAAATTCTTCCAAGTACTAGTTAGGAGATAAAAAAATAAATAAATCACATAAATATTACAAATAAAAGCTCACACGTGTTTTATTTTCTAGTTCTAGGTGTTTTTTCTGACTTTGTTATCCAGTTCATCCCAGAGCAGTTCAACAGGATTTAGGTGTGGTGACTGGGCAGGCCATTCCATAATACCATGAACATTCCAGCCGACTGTTTTCTCTCTAAATGACGTTTACAGAGCTTGGACTTCTGTTTTGGGTCATTGTCTTGTTCTAGGGTGAAGTCGTTTCCAATGCAGACAGAATTGCAGGGTGTTGAAGTATGGAACGATAGCCATTTTGGTTCAGGATTCCTTTCACCCGGGAATAAGTCTCCAAACTTTCCTGCTCCAAAACAACCCCGAGCCATTAAGCTTCCATCTCCATGTTTGACTGTGTGGGTGAAACAGTCTGGTACATCTCCTCTCACGTTACCCCTGTTTTTTTTAAGTTCTTCTGTTTGAGCCAAAATATCTTTCTTTCACTCATTCAGTGTCCAACTCTTGTGTGTTTTTACCTTTTTCAGGTTCAAAGTTCAATAACAAACAAACAAAAGGAACATGCATATGTCTCAAAAACCACAAAAGACCAGGTGCATCCATATTTCTCACAGGCACTGTAGCTAATATCTAGTGGTTGTAGAGGCAGCAGTAGTGGTAGTAGTAGTATGGGAGAAGTAGTTTAATTGGTAGTAATGGTTTACTATAGTAGACGTTTAGTGATAGCAATGCCAGTACAAGAATTATAGGGGAAGTAGTACAATAAAAAAATGCATCATTAGTTATAGCACAGGACTAGGTGTAGTTGTATAGCGGTACTATAGTAGAAGTAGTAGCAGTTGTAGTATTATAGTGGTTATAGTACTATAGTAGGAGGAGGAGGAAAAGTAGCAGCAGTAGAAGTGTAGTAATAGAGAAGTAGCAGCAGTAATTGCATTAGATATAATAGTATTAGACACAGCAGTAGCAGCACGACAATAATAGTAGTAGTATTACAGAGGTAACTATAGTCTAGTACATGGGTCTTGTGCGCGCGATGTTTTGTTTGAAAAAAAAATTTACACGGATAAAAACATCAAAGGTAAAATGTTATGTAAAGCGATATTAAAATTTAAGCTGAAGTTCATGTAAATGTATAACAGTCCACCGGATAATAAAAGAAAAATGTATGAAACTGCAAATCTATTAAAACAAAAGACAACTGTGAACAACTTAATAAATTGCGATTTGCAAAATATATGTTTGTTATGATGAATAAATCTTTTTGAAAGATATGAAAACATACAGACGATGATGCATGTACAACAACAACAGGGTTCTAATTGTCTTAACATAATATAACTAGTGTAATATGAGTGGTTTCTATTAATATCAGAGGCTTTGTTTGACACATTTTAAATCGGGGTCCCTGCCCCATGTCTCTATCGCCTAAGGTGTCCTTGACCTGAAAAACTTTAAAGACCCCTGGTTTAGTAGAAGACGCAGCAGCAATACTATAGTAGTATTACCTGTAGTAGTAGTAATAGAAGCAGGATTAACAGTATAATAGTAATAATTTAACAATTATTCTATAGAACAAATTAAGAGAAAACTCCTACCATTTCTGAAGCATGTTCGCTCAGTTTAATAAAGTTTTCCCTGCTGAAAACGAGAAATCTGCTTCTCCCAGTCAAAGGGCTTTCTTCCACGTGGGTAAAGCAGAAAAGCGCCATGAAGAGCAACACCACTGTGCTAACTCCGGTCAGATGCCATCGCCGCTGCCATGCCCACTCCCGAAAGAGCTGTTTCTTTTTGGGCGGTAAAGCCTTCCACCATTTCCTGATGCTTCTACAAAACAGAGATGAGAAACTTCAGACAGTTTCTGCAGCCTCAGAAACTCCAACAACGATCAATACAATAATTATATTGATGCACATAAGATATATACATTTTAATGCTCTTATTAGAAAGGCACATTCAAATAAACAAAAACAAAATACTAAGTAGTCTTTAATTTAAATTTTAACACGAATAAATGTTTATATTATATTATTAAATGTTTATATTATATTCTTTTTCCAAATATGACTGCTAATAAATAAGCCTAGCACTAATACTAGCTCGCACACTACACTATTAGGTTTAAAATTTTATTTGTCATATGTTCAAATAATTATTTCCCCCACTGTCAGTGACAGTTTGTACAATGAAATTCTTAAGTGAGCCTCCAGGCAAACTACAGCAAATATTAAAAATATATATAAACAATATATTAAACAATATACAAAAATCGAAAGAAAAGGAGAGAAAAGTAATAATGAGGCATAAAGATCAAATTATTTACAAGTGAGTGCAGAAGTGTCTGTGTGTATATATATATATATATATATATATATATATATATATATATATATATATATATATATATATATATATTGTTCTTTAAATTTTATATATATATATATATATATATATATATATATATATATATATATATATATAAAATTTAAAGAACAATAATATATATATATATATATATATATATATATATATATATATATATATATATATATATATATATATATATATATATTTAATTTTTTAAGAACAATATGAATTCATATAATACACAGGTGCAAGTTTTCCAATCTTCCCTGAGGTGTGAAAATAGATTATTTTCAATTACAATTTAAAATTTGACTTTTATACTGCTGTTACACTAATGGCATGTTACTAATTTCTGCGATCCTGTAAAGTCAATATCAGTCAGTAAGCTAAATAGCCCTTTTGGGGAATTTATGCTATTTAGAAAATATAAAAATATATGAGCTGCACTCTGTGTCTCCTGTAGGTGCATTTGTTTGTTTGTTTGTTTGTTTGTTTATTAATTGTTATTTTAATGCCATGCCAGGATTGATGGCTATTTTCATAGCAGGATTAAGGTAGGTAACATGGGGCATTACAATAAGCAATAGAGGCTTACAGTGTTTGGACTGTGGCAAAGGTTGTGAAAAACGTGTGTAATGAAATGTGTGCAAATTGTGAGTATTGCAGTCCGTTACTATTTGTTTGCTGGTCACGTTTGTTCTCCTGTGGGTAGGTATGATGCAAACCAAATAGCACAAGGATCAACCTCCACGTGCCAAGAGTCTCCTAGTGTGGTTTATTTACTGGTTAAATCTGATTAGGTTTTCAGCCCATCAGTCATCACAAGCTCCTGTAGCTCAACATTTAATTTCCAACAGAATAGGGTCAGATGCACTATGCTGATAAAAATGCATTTTGACTGTTGAAACACCATAAATGTTATAATGATGTATTGTTTTTCGAATGGCTGTGTCACAGCTACGGTGGGGAGAATTTTATTGTTAGAAATGCTATAAAAAATACATTACAAAAAATCTATTATATTGAGTCAAGGGAGCAAAACATTGTGTGGTCAAGTACACACTACACGCTAGCTTAGAGACATTCTATTACATCCTGCAGAAAAAAAAGGCAACCAAAAAGCCTCATCCATAATTTTCTGAACGGGTTCTCACAGAGCCAAAGCAGGCTTTCCCCTTTAACAAGGCCTTGTCCTAAAACCTAGGCACACCTCAGTGTCAATACTAATTAGGGCTGCTGCTATCGATTATTTTAGAAATGGAGTATTCTACTTTCTTTATTAAAGAGCAATACTAAATATTCAAGAGAAAATTCGTCAGGTCTTCTAAAATAAACAGGTCATTTGTTTCCTTTTTAGAACCATGTACATTTTATTGCACAGTAGAATAAATGTTTTCTTTATGTTTTAGTTTAAAATTATCCTAAATCTATGGAAACGTTGTTGTTGTTTTCTTTGGCCTGAATCATACGGAAGCAATTTTCCGCCACATTAAGTTCAGTTCGCCTAATAACAACTTTTTTCGAGTTTATTTCTCGTAATTCTGACTTTATTTCTCGTAAGTATCCAACATTTCTGGTGCATCCACCGGTAACCATGTTGTGGGCCTGAAGTTTGAAGCTGTTGGTGTATGAACAAGGCTCCTCTGCTTCATCTTGTTCCATCTCTTTCAGAGCTGATTGTTAGACAGAGTTCTCTAAAGGGACCGGAGGCAGAGTTTGATTCTATTGATTGTAGCTCGTTTCATTTTCAATGTGTACAACTTACAGAGAATGAGATCTATAATTATATTCAAAGAAATAAATACATTAAAGTATAAGAATTTATTAAATAGTATGTACTAAAAAACATTGATAAATATAATGAAAATGTTTTTGTAAGTATAATAGAACTTTGTTTTTAATTTAATTATTCCACTTACGCTTCTTTTTAAAGCTTACAATAGTGAATGTGTTTAAATAAAAAGGATAACTTCCTGTCTCCTGGTAAACTGCAAACATACTGAGCAATTATGCGCCCGATCTATCATGAGAATCTGGGCAGTCGAGCATTCATCCCATACCTGTATGTTATATAAGTGGGAGACTGCCTCATTCTATAAGACTGGTTAATATGATACAAAAGAGGAAATTGAAAGAGCAGGTGGAAATAGGCAACAATTAGTCTGCGAAAATGTAGTATAGACAGCGTAGCCGTGTTTTTACCTCGCTTGGTAATGTGGAATTCTTATTATATTAACACGAGAGCAATATGACCTGCTTTCGAGCCTACCTCAGCATTCATCGAGTTCATGGATTCAGAACCATGGTCAGCTACGATTTGTACCTTTCCAGTGTTATTAATCGTAGTGGTCCTGCTAATCAAAGATTACACCAAGTATACTAGAGCAGGAAACACATGTTATCAGCAGTCCGTTGCAGGGTAAATATGCACCACTGTTCAAAGCTATTAATAGCTATCATCTGTCTATTCAAATAGGGCAGGGTCTTAAAGGAAATCCGTCCTGTCATACGGCAAAATAATAATGGCTTCAGACAGCAATCTGTACAAGAAAAACCTATATAGAAATTAAAAGCAGTTTATTTGATTAATATTGTAATAAAATTCTATTTATAGTTATCCTTTTTTTTTTACATAAGTTAAAGTATATGTATAGCAGTGTTTTTTAACTAGTGTGCCGTGAGAGATCGTCAGGTGTACCGTGGGAAATTATCCAATTTTACCTAATTGGTCGAAATATTTTTTTAAACGAATTCATTATTTCCTGCAAATAATATGCCATTTTCAAGTGTCTGTGTCACTGGCAGAGTAATTATGTATTACTCTTCCATATCAGTAGGTGGCAGCAGGTAAGCTAATTGACTGTACTGTGTTGATTGACTGTACTTTGAGACAAGAGAATTAGTGACGCATGTATGCGACATGTAGCGGTGGCAGTAGTATTGTGGCTAGCGGGACAATAGTGACAGGATGGAGAAGTTTTTGAAAAGGAAAAAATATAACTCCAAACTGGGCCCTGGACAAAATTCAAATACAGATGAAGGCCCTACTATAAGTGGAGGTCAAAAGAAAACAAAGATGGTTCGGGATCCATAGAGCTCATCAACAGATTTTGGAAAGGACATGACTTTGAAGGAGCAGGAGGAACTAACTAAACTGAGACAAAATTGTGGTTTAAAGCTAAGCTTTGATGAACTACCTTTGGACGGTTTTTGGCTAACTGCTGCCAAGGAGTTCCCCATTCTGCTCTGTATTTCCTATATTTTGCTAGCATTTTGCTTCCATTTTCCACGACATAATCTGTGTGAGGTTAATTTTTTTCGAGCCTGACTGCTATATAACCTAAAAACAGAGAGAGACTGAGAGCTGTTGATGAAAAACACAGAAAGCTCTTCTTCGATTCCTGCTAGGATATCAGCTCTGTGTTCATCCAAACAGGCCCAGATTTCACACTGAGTGAGAGTAAATAAATTGAGAGACTATATTGTCATTATATATACTGTATTAAGCTACAGAGTGTCATTTATTTATATTTCTGGTTGGTGGTGTGCCTTGTGATTTTTTCCATTAAAAAAAGTGTACCGTGGCTCAAAAAAAGTTGAAAAACACTGATGTATAGCACTGTGGATGTGAAACAGTGAGGAAAATGGTAACCATATTTTTTATATACTTTAAATGACATTTATTTATATTATTCACAAATAGTGGGAACTAACTAAATAGAACTAACGATTAACAAAAAAACAGTCTTACGGAGGTAAACATCATCACAGCATTAGATGTTTGCTAGTTTTGCTTCCTTCAATCACTTCCCTAAGTTTGCTCACTTTTGCCCACAATTAGCTACATCTACTTATAGAAAAATGTAAATTAACAATACCATAACTGGCACCCAGTCTTCACCCATAAACATGCCTGATATTAAGTCAAATTTGTTTTTTTAAGTGGCTGAAAAAATGCATATGAACAAAATTAAACTGGTCCAGACTTCTCACCAGACTTTGACTCAAATGAACGTCTGACATTGGGCCGATCTTGCCAAGTTAGATAAACCTGTCAGCTTTGATATCTCAACATTGTTCTAAAAGACAAAATGACACAAGACTTGCATTTTCATTTTGTATTACTAGCTTCAAAAGAGATAATACAAAAAAGAAAGACTGACGAGGGAACAACTATTTATAACATCGTGCAGACCAACATTTATTCTCACAACGAACAGTATCAGGACATGCTGTTATGAAATAAGAAAGAAAATCAGATTAGAGAAACTCATTGTGTCACACCACATGCTGTTATTTTCTATAACAGCATGCCTTCAGTTCTAAAAAAACAACAACAATAAAACCTCACAGGAATGGTATTGGTTTCCACTACATACCATCAAAACTTTAACTTTAACAGTTAAACAGCTGTTGTTTGTTGCTCGTCTTGATTTTTATGATTATCACTCAATTTTACAGTGTCTTTGAGTGTTTTCAAAGGTGTCTGGTAATAATGTTTTATTGTTATTATTATTGTTGTTGTTGTTTTTGTGTTCACCGATGCATCATTAATCACTTGCTGTAAATAGATTCATTTATAAACCATAATAAAGACAAGCAATAATGCGAAAAAAGCATTCTAATGTTTCAGTGATGCTGGTGTGTAAGGTGTCTCACCTGCCCAAGATGATGGCTGTGATCTTCTGCAGAGGTTTAACCAGCAGCCACAGCACCACTGCAGGAGGCGCCTGAAGTTTTTCAGAAGTGTGAAACTTCTTCACATGATCGCTGAATGCAGGACAGAAGACAGGAACCTGCCGGACATGGACAGAGAGTCTTTTGTGATCAATAAGAGATTTTGTACTAAATCTTGCGTCTGATCGTAAATCAGAAGAGAGGAATCCTGGATTTGTGGATCTGCAGGAGTGAGGAATTGATCTCTGATACAGAAGTCTACTGAGCGTCAGTGGAGACTTTTGACCAAAACGAATGCAAAATAAAGCCATTCTGGCTGGAATGTCAACTGTGGACAGACTGATAAACTACAGCAACTATGTATTTTAGCGGAAAACGCCAGCATGTGTTTGTAACCGCGTTTGGCAGAAGTGAAAGTTGTACCATAATATACTACAGAATGAAGCTGATATAAAACAGGAAGTAAAGGCGGTGTGGGATTTACGTTCTTCTTTTAATCTGACGCACTCAACAAAACTACGAAGGGAACCCTCAGATATGAAAGACTTATTCTCTGAATATCATTCAGGTCACACTGAAGAGTTTCACTACAGTCTACACTCGTCTTCTGCCCAAACCATCTGTCCATCCAGGAAAAGCGTTACATCAAAAACAGTCCATTCTGCTACAGCGCGCGTGGATATGGTTCCACCCGGAAGGTTTATCACAAATTATTTTATACTTAATCTTTTTTTTTCCTTCGCTATGTGCAATGCTGTATCCCTAATGGGCACAAACAACTAAAACAGCATTTCTTTTAAATAATGGAAGTAACACTATTTATCTTTGCTTTTGTGTAGTCTTTCATATTCATATTCAGATTCATATAATGAAGCGAACTAGCTACAATATAATGTCTTTATTAATACAAAACCATTTCAAAGGATTATTCCAGAGACCCAGACCAGAATAATTAATTCAGGAATACCGTATTTCGACTATAATCCCTAAATAAATGACGACCAATGCTGGCCGAAAAGTTGAATAGAAGCACATACAGGATTGCAATGTTATTCAGATACAAGTCACCACCGTGTAATGTACACCTCAGTCATCAGAATGGGATTAAAATGTTATTTGAATGGCGAGATTATTGTTTCTGGATGCTGGTTTAAGTATTTCCTTGATCCTTGAGTTCAAATCCCAACTATATCAAGCTGATACTCCTGAGCAAAGCCTTTAACCCCAGTAACTGCTCAGTTGGATAGATGTAAGACTCTCTATAAAGGCGCCTGCTGAATGGCATAGATGTAAATGACTATTTCTGTAACTGTTTTACTGATAAAGAAGGTCAACAAAGAACGATCTGACTTGAGCTGGCAGAAAGGCTACATCAAGTCAACCACTGGGTACATTTGTGGTGAGCAGAAAAGCATCTCAAAATGCACAACACTACAAATCTTAAGGCAAATTGGCTACAACAGTAGAAGACCAGGCCAAGGTTCACTTGTGTCAGCCAAGAACAGAAAGCTGAAGCTGCATTGGTTGGAGATTCAACAACACTGGACTGGAGGAGCCTAAGACAATACACTAGTTATATTATTCATTCATTTCTTTATCATATTCATCATATATCACAGCCTTACCAACCTGTACATATGGAAATATTTTACACAACCACCAATGCACTTCTGGTTAACTGTATTTCGTTGCCTGTCACCCCAACATGTGCAATGGCTATCTAATCTGATTAAAAATCTTTTTGAACTCAAACTCAAACTCAAACCTGATGGTTTGAGTTTGGTGCTGGAAGCAGAAATCCATAGATCCTGTCAACTGTCATGTGAAAAGGCTTCCATGGTAATACCATTTACCTCTATCAATCTAAATTACAAGCCTGTTTGTTTAGTGTTCTTCAGGGGTCTTCATCAGATCCAGAGTCCAGAGCACAAATGTGAAAGATCTGCAGGAATTGTGTGATGCAATCATCTTAAAATGGAATCCATGCTCTTAAAGAAATGAGAGCAAAGGGAGCTACTCCGGATTAGTACAGTGTTTCTAATAAAGTACTCGGAGAAAGTCACGGTTAGACATTATTTATACACAACACTGTAGAGTTAAGAAACACTTTAGAGAGCCTAAGACATGAGTGTTTGCTGGTTGTTGATGGTGTCTGCCAAATGGTGTACATTTAAACTGATCAAAAAGAGCAGACATAGTGAAGAGAAAGAGAGAGCAAGTACAAAACCCTCTTGGGTAGTTAATACAGTATACTTGATTAATGCCGACATGGTTTTAGTGAATCGGTGTGCATAATGAAAAAAATATGATATTAACATTAGGTATAGTGCTTCACAAACGATAATTGGTCTTATTACAAAATACAACCGAATTATATTAGTATCTGCAGCAACAGGAGACTAATCCTTAATAACTTAGCTACGACTTACATCATCATTATTAATACTCAGATTTTTCTGATGCTACATGAGGTATATTTGCTTCTTGTCCAGCTGCAACTCCAGAACTTGAGCTGTTAAAAACGTTATCAGAACTGCTAGCGTTAATGACGGGCTGCTCATCTGACGAACACGTCTCCTCGTAGTCCAAGACTTCGCCGCTCTCTATCAGTTCAGACGTGGTGAACGTGATGAGATGAGATGTGGAGCCGGAAGCTTGCTCGGTCTCCTGCTTATCTATGAAATGTGTAACGAACAACGCTTCGATCTGGACCAGAAAGGCCTCCGTCTCTGGGATCTCTGGGAGAACCGTCCTAAGTGATGTGAGCATCTGTGGAATAATTACAGTTACACTTAACAACTCTTTATGTTTAAAGGTAATGTAAGAAAAGCTTATCCGAATCGTACCTTTTCCAGGCATGTGAGGGAGGAGTCTCTGCGGTAGAGTCTTTCCATGGGCACACAACTGCAGAAAAAGTCACACAGAGGGTCACACAGTAAACGAAACTGGCACAGATGACCAACACTACCATACTCAAGAATTTCGACTGTTTTCGCTGTGCTGTGAAAATACTATTTGTGCAAAACGTCTAAAATGACTTGTTAAAATGAAGTGAAGAAAATGCTGAATTTTGTAAAATGCACCAAATTGTTCAATCTTTGACCACAATTGTAAATGAAGCCCAGAGAGGGAAATTTATGATCATTGCATTGGTATGGGTAATCAAAATTTTTTGACTAGTTTTGCAACACACCAACAGATGGCAGCACAAGGCTGCACACACAGTCACAGGAATCGCTGACCTTCATAAGTCGTCGCTGTATCCCTGTGCAGGGGGACTGTTTTGAAGGTGCTAGTGTGTAATAATAGATAAATAAATTTCTTTTTTGTAAACGGAGCTCGTCTCGAAACTTTTTGATATCACCTCGTATCTTAGAGAGTGTAAGAATGTTGGATAAAACTACATAAGAACAGATTTGATTACGTCTGTCTTATCATCCTCAGATTGTGGTTTTCAAAAACAACCATCTACAGTAGTTGTAAATGACTTCAAGATTCCGATCTGATCTAATCTCAAATAATCTACAGATTAGACACAATAGATCAAATAGAAAGCATGCAGAAGCAGTCCTGTTATTATTTGCATCTGACGTAATGTAAGAAACACGTCTGCGTCGTGTAGGACAGAAATGCACCAACCCATACGACTGCCTGTACTTGAACACCACCCATTCTGCTCTTCTCATCACTTCCTTCAAGTCTGGAGTTTCAGCGGAGACTTGATATTCAAACTTGTAGGGAAGCTCTAAGACAAAAACATGCGTCACATTTTTATACAATATACACTGCTGCAAAAAATATACCTAAATCTGCAGAATGATGTTGTTTGTATAGTTTAAACGCTTTGTTGAAGAGAAAGTAGGTACACACTTTGAGTGCCAGCAGATCCGCTCTCTTCTTGCACCAGCAAACATGTATTCTGGGACACGGGCGAGGGGTTAGTGGGGTTATATGGGCTTACAATCATTCCGATAAATGGAGCTCCTCCTCGAGAGAAATAATTCTGGAGGTGAGAGAAAGGGAGAGAAATGATTATTCTCACTTATAATTCTTAAATAAAGACACTGACATTTTCACGTGTGTAGTTATTGGTTATAATCTTTGCCAGATTTGAGCAACAACTTTTGTCTAATTTTATCTGTTATGGCTGATCAGTGGGTGTAAATATAATATACTTGTAAGAGATAATCCATGAGTGGGTGTGTTACATGATTGTTGGTGTGGGTGGGTGTGTTACATGAAGTTTAAGGCGATATAACTGATCTACATAAAATAATCTTTTTGAATGGTACCAATAATTCTATCTGCACGCTTAATTAAAGAGTGGCCGCTGTGGCATTTTGGCATCGTCGATTAGCTGTGACTAATAAATATTCAAGTTTAAAATACACCATTTATTTCAAAATCCACTGTATTACATGCAGGCAGTCATACCTGGTACTTTGCCTGAGTGTCAATGTCTCTGAGTGAAGGGTTTGGATCAAAAGCTGGATGCGAGTGATACCAGCCAACTACACTGTGTCCTCTGGCCCCAAGCATCTCAGACGCTTGAGTCTGGGAGACGGGGTCCATTTCACACTGCAGTCCAGTGCTGAGACTGTTACATGGTTCTGCTGCGCAAATCTGCACACAAACACACATCGTCAGCTACCTACACTATATGACCGAATGTATGTTGACACCTCTCCAACGCACCCATATGAGCCGCAAGGTCTGACCCTGTATCCATTACCATTTCTCCTCACTGAAAGTTCATGCAAACCTGATGAAGAACTCAAAAGTCCTGCACAAAGCCCAGACCTCCCCCACTAACATCAGTACCTGATCTCAATAATGCTCTTGTAGCTAAACAATCATAGATCCTTACAGCCTCATTCTAGAATCAGGTGGAAAAACCTTACCAGAATCTGAATGCTCTTACCTTTAACACTTTGTCCTCATGATCATAAGATCCACCCAGGAGTCCGATCACTTCTCCCATAGAGACATGAGCGTGCTGGAACAACAGAGAAATTTTTTTTACTGAAGTGGTTTATATATACAAATGATAGAAAAATGATTTAAAATAAGACACGTAACATATAAAGCATTTTCATTCAGACTTTCTAACGTGGACCAAGTGTACCTACAGAGTTCATTTTCTGGCACTGAGATTACATTCGGGACACGTGAAACATTGTTAATCAGTTCAATCAAATTGTACCCGACAAACGATGTTTCTCAAAGCTTGGGGAAAACTATACATTGTTAA
Source organism: Silurus meridionalis (assembly GCF_014805685.1). Lineage (NCBI taxonomy): Eukaryota > Metazoa > Chordata > Actinopteri > Siluriformes > Siluridae > Silurus > Silurus meridionalis. The sequence goes on along the minus strand of NC_060906.1, from coordinate 10,504,813 downwards.
TTTGACACAGTGACACGATCAGTATTTAATCAATGATTTTCAACACTTTGCTTGCAGGAAAATTTTTTTAACAAACTTTTAGCAACAAACAGTAAATAAAGATATTCCTGAATTCCTCAACCTCAGATGAATCGCCTAAAGTTTATACAAAACGCTCTGTGAACCTTTCTGGTGATCTTTCCTTCCAGTGCAAGTAATCTAGAGAGAATCATCTTTCATAGCAAAAAAAAAAAAAAAATTCAGAAAACTACTGATTTCAGATGTTTGTGCACTTATGTTATATTGCACAAAAAAAATCAAAGGGCCACATTATCAGATAGAAGTCCTTCAAACACGGCTTACGATTCTAAGGAAAGGTTATTTATTCATTTATTAATAGGGGGAAAAAAAATTATTTTGTGATTTGTGAGCCGGTTTGTATTGATATTGGAGTAATACTGACGACAAACAAAGAAAACTAATGTGCACTAATGTCCCTCATGTGTGCATTATCTGTGATTGGACACATTGGTATACAATTTGATATACAAAATCAATCAAACTATAAAGCTGGATATCCACAGCCGTATCTGGTGTCATTATGATTGGTGTGTTTCTGTACTGTGTGTCAGTGTGTCCACTCAGCATTCCACAACCAAAAACTGTAAACATACCACATCCATGACAACCAGCGCTTCAGCACACACTATCACTTGGAATGGTTCCTGGAGATAACAAAAAAAAAAAAAGGTCTAGATGACATGTTCCATAGACTACATGTATATTTATCTGCAGTGTGATTGGGAAAAGTTTACCTGTCTCTCCTCTCCGAAGGCTTTGCACTGGATTAACTGGAATGGATCGAAAGAGCTGCAAAGCAGAAAAAACCTGAGCTCGGATTTTTTTCCCCTCTAAGACAAAGTGTATACATTACAAGTGCAATACAGATGTTCTTACCCTCGCTTGGGGAGTTTGCATGGCCTCGGGTGCCTTTTTCTCATCTCCTCTCTCCTCAGGGCCAGTTCTTCTGCACTCAGATGCTGATGGGCACAAAAAGAAGTCCCTTTTAAAACTTTATACATAAATAGGATAATTTTTCACTCAATCGGGAGCGGACTGATCGTGAATTCATGAGGTGTTGATGACAGAGTTTAAAAATATAATCAATTAAAGTGTGTGTTGTTTAAAGGAAAGAAAAACGGAGCTTAGAGTAACAGGGTCAACCGGCAGCAAAAAAAGAAAACACACTGGTGTCACGGATGAAAGATGATCAGCACGGTAATTAAAAACTGCAGAATCTTCATTATGTGTAAATGGTACAGTTTAATAAATTGGTTTTCGGCGTATGATCATGTATTTGTACACAAATTTATATTTTTTCCTTTTTTAAATTAAGCCTGTTAGTCTCTTCGTTCCATTCTTATTTACTGTATTTGTCTACTACGACAGTAACTTATCTGTTTTCAAACGTGATTTACTGCAGGTTTACTATGTTCAAATGTTTGTTTTTTCAATTAAAATCTTTAATTTATGCATATCATTTAATTATTATACAAAATTAAATAAATGATATATTCTAGATGCTTATATCTTCACAACTGAACTGAAAATGTCTGTATTATGCAATTAGGAAGCTCCTTTTCTTGGTGCATTTTGTTGGTTTCTAAAACAGAGATTCCAGTACCTCATAGGTCTGGCCTTCCAGGTCTCGGGCATCGCACCAGTTCCCAAAGGCATCTCTCACTCGTCGTTTCCTTGTGCGCTTAAAGACAAATAAACAAATCAGCGTTACAACCTCAACAAGCAATAATGTATCTAGTAAATGTAATACACATGAATACACAGGCTCTGTAATTCTACACTGAGTCACCATGGACTGTAATCTCTGAGCCAGCTGATAGGCCTCCAGACTGTCTCTGCTTTCCTTCAGACGGGAGCGGTCCAGCGGCCGAGGGCGGTTATAGATCGCCTGTTCTGTTGAGAGAGATGAAGGAAAAAAACAGTGAGGGTCAAGAGTCTTATTTTTTGGAGGCATAAAAGAATGCAAGACAGACCAGAACCGAGTGAGAAGCATTACCACAGTTGAAGTTGATCGCCCCTATGAGCTCCAAGTACGTGTGTATTCTGCCAATGCAGTTCACATCTCCGCAGTTCTTTAAGCCTGGACGCACCGACGTCTTATTCAAATACTTGGGTTTGCTTTTCTCCCTAAAACACACACAAACACACACAATTAAAATGACATGTGACAAATGACATCATAATTCCAACAGCATCCCTCACACACTCACCACTGATCCAGGATATAGTTGCGAATTTTCAGATATCGCTCAGGCGTCTTCGACAGACGACCCTCAAAGAATTCTGGGATGGCCACCTTTTCCTCGTCAGTGATGGTGCTTGTGTTCAGAGTGACCTCCTGCTCCGGAGGCTTCAGCTCCTCTTCTTCGTCCTGCTCCTCCGTGTCCTCTAGGGGGCTCTTCTCGATTTCATCTATGAGAAAGCAGTCAGCGGTTCTGGATGATAATTTACTCTAAATAAAGGATAGTTTTGGGATTAAATATGCTGAAGTACCTTCGGTGCACTCGTCCTCATGCTGCGGCTTTGCACACAAGAACTCTCCTGGATCGATCGCTGTCTTAAAGTGGCTGATGTTTTCTTCGGAAATGACCTCGGCAGACGCTTCGGACGTTTCCGCCGCAGCCGAGACGTCACTGATTAATATGTCTGTAGAAAACGGTGTTTGGGTTTCACCTGCTGGATCTCGAGGCTCGCCCCTGAAATCGGCCTGGTTCTCCGGCTGACTCGCATCATCGCTCAGGTCGTCTGTGATGTCCACGTCCTCGTCGTCAGACAGCCGTTCGATGCGTACAGCGTTAGCCAGAGCAGAATTCTCAAGCTGGACCGTGTAAGGGCTGGATTCTGGTGTCTGAAGGAGTGCTCTCTGGGGCTGCGTAGAAGACACTTCAGCCTGATCTTCAGATTTAGCCTTTAGGTTAAAAGACAAACAGAAAACATGAATTAAGAGAATGAAAAGAAAACTAGTACAACTGATCCGCTGATGTTTTATGCAGCCACAAATACGTGTGCGACAACCTGCATTAGCACACTTAACGCTTTAAAAGTATCAGTATAATGATGAGGCATGACAGCTGATCTATTAGTCATTCCTGATCATTAACGCTGAAACAGAAGTGACCCTTTATAGTTACAGTGCCTGTAAGAAGTTTGGATACACCTGGTCTTTTGTGGTTTTTAAAGCACATGCTTATTGCTTTTGTAAAGTAAACACACAGGAATTGAACACTGATTGACTGGAAGAAAGTTCTGTAAACAGACGAGTCCAAATGTGAAATTTCTGGCTCTAATAGAAGAAATTATGTTAGACAGGGAACAGGAGAGAAGATGTTAGCAGACTGTCTCACACCCACAGTCAAACATGGAGGTGTTTTGGAGCAGGGAAGGTTGAAGTGTGAAAGGAATTCTGACTCAACATGGCAACCATTCCATACTTCAGCTCATACAATTCCGTCTGCACTGTGGCTCGCTGAAACCGATTTCACCGTACAACAAGCTGTGTACGTGTTATTTAAAGTGAAAACAGTTGGCTGGAGTGATATCTATCATGGAATGGCCTGCTCTGTCACCGCACCTTCCCCTGCTCAGTTGCAAGTCGCTCCGGATACGGGGGTCTCCCAAATGCCATAAACGTAAATGCAAAATAAATCTTCATACTGTTAAATAATCTAGTTTCATGCATATAAACAGAAGGGACGTGTGCACGTGGCTATTAAAAACAATAAAAGACTAAGAGAGTTACCAAACTTTTGACAGGCAACTTAAAGCAGCAGTATGTCATTTATATTTATATATATATATATTTTTTTAGTATTATTTATTTATTTTTATGGCACTTTTCTTTAGCATCTGTGCAGGAATTTTAAGTCTGGAAACACCTTTAATATCTTTACATTTGTTTGCCCAACGTGTGATAATTTCTGAACCTCTGTAAAAGAGACAGACGTTTTTTCCTATGTGAAGACACGACGTCAGGGCTGCCATGCCGTACCTGGTTTTTAAAGTACTGCCTGGCGTAGCTTTTCACTTGGAGAACAGTCTTGGTGCCGATCAGCTTTGCGATTTTAGTCCACCTCCGCCCAAACTGAGCCTAGTTGAGTACACGTTAATAAAACTCGCATGGTTCACGGGATTCCTTGTTAGCTGTTGCATGCTTGTTATATCATTAAAAAAAAAAAAGAAATAGAGAAACAAGAACATACTAGTCCTTTCTCAAAGAGATCTTTCTCCTCTTGGGCCCAACGTGTCGGCGCTCCAGAGCTCTTCGCCGGCGACCTGAACAGAATTACAGAGAACAGAGTTTCTCAAAACAAGACTCGATCATTAAGCTCTTTTTTATTTTACATTTCTTCAGCAGTACTAACTCAGATCATCCAAACGCTAATATGTTTATCAACCCAAAATTTAGGAAGAATACACCCTCTATCCACTCTATTCTTTACTCACTTTTTTACTTTAGGCTTTTCGTCAGTCCACGCCACTTTTGGGACGCTCTTCCCAGCAAAGTAATACGTAAGCACAGTTTAGGATGTTTATGCTTTCTGGATAAAACAGGCAAATCAAAGTAAATTAAAAAAGGAAACCCCAGGTCTCTTTAAATAAGGATATTGTTCTTCCAGCAGCATGCTCTCAATGATCTCTCTGTTCTCATCACTGATCGAGTTGTCCAATGTCCAGGGCTGAGCGAAGAGAAACAAATAAGCCAAACGTGAGAAATCCGAACGTTCGCGATATTATAATTGAAAGGTATCGATGTGTTTATGAAACCTAATCTTTCTTTCTTACCAGTACAGATGGGTCAGTCCTCCATGCTGACTGCAAGTACTGATCCTGGAGCATCACTGTTCTCGTCAGATCACTGGGGGGAAATAAAATCAAGCAGGTGAGATCTTTTACATAGTATCACCATTGTTCAAAAAGCAAAGTATATTATTTTCATGAAGATAACGGAACCATCGATACATAATCATTTGCCCTTTCGCCTGTATATGCATTCATTACAAAATACTGACGGAAAAATATTGACGTATAAAACAATATCTTAGTTCTATCTAATAGTTCTATTATGATCCCCCATGCCTACTTTAATCAAAGGTGCAGGCTATTTGTTGGTACCTCGAATAATAAAGACTACAGCAGGGGGCAAAGCTTAGTCGTACAAAACCCTAATTATGGAACAGTTGAGGAATTAGTGTTCGGGACTCCAACAGTGTCAATGTTCAAAGCTGAAAACACAAATCGGAAGGGGGTCATGAATAGAGTGTTTTGGTGAACTGGGATGTTTAGATGCTGTCGTCTCCTCACTCTGACATGTTCACTCAGGTTTGTTGGTGGTCTCTCATCCCAGAGATCCCTCATGTCAGTTACCTTCTTATTCTGTTATTCTGCCATGGCTAGTCTTTTGCCAGAGTCCCTACTTACACCATGATCACCCTGTATAGTGTTCCTAAACATTAATAAAACAATTAGGATGCTTAATGCTCACTTTTCCTTCACTACACAATTATTTGCATTATTGCAATGACACTTTAACTCTGGACTGGCACAGCACAGGGGAACGTTAATGACAATTACACTGGGACAATTTAATCTGTACTTCTGTCAATATCGTTCACACACGTATCCACCCCTTTCTGCTAATTCATGTATATACACACATACACAAATATATATAAAGTGGAACCTGGATACTCGCGACCTCGATAGTTGGCGACTTTTTATTTGGAAAGAGTAACTAAGAGTAACTGGCGAAAAATCTGATCAGCGAGTGGCTCGAAAGTTCGGAGTAACATTTCAAAAAACAGAGTTTCTACTGATAAATTATATCGATATGTTTGGAATACTATTTTATTACTGTATTATTCATTTCATTTAGTAAATAAAACATTAATGACAATCTGCCTGCGAGTATAGAGGCTGCACTTTATGTATGTGTGTATATTATATATATATATATATATATATATATATATATATATATATATATATATATATATATATATTAACCTACTTTTATACTTTCTTTTTATAAAGTATAAAATACATGTAATTAAATATATATATAATTATAGATAATTTTGTATGAATTAAAAGTTCTCATTTAATCTTATTTACATACTTTATAGTTATACTTCTATTTTTCCACATACATTTATACTTAATTTGTATTATTTCATTTTAATATTTTATTTCTATTTTCATGTTTACATGTTGGACAGTCGTAAAAAGTCTTTCACTACATGTCGTACTCTGTATGAATGTGTGTGTGAGACAAATAACATTTGAGTAAAACTGAATAATCCTTATTTCTCGCTTCATGTCCACCTTCTCCATGTCCACCTTCTCCATGTCAACCTTCTCCTTCACCTTCACCAGTGACCACAGACCCTGTCCCTTTTTTTCTGGATCTGCCCGATCCATCCTATCGTACTACCTCTGCATGGAGGTTCATTTCGAGACGCTCTGTGCACCTGGTGATGGTTCCACATGAAGGTTTATAACCGCTTTATCTCTGTAAAGCTGCTTTGAGACAATGTCCATTGTTAAAAGCGCTTCACAAATAAAATTTAATTGTATGACCAGCTAATCAATAAAAACCAGGTGCACGTATTAGAGAAAAGAACCAATATCTATTTCCCACTCTTTAAAGTGTCCGATTATAAACTATTAAAAACGCAGCCTTACAGTCCTGGTGCTCGCCTATGAAAATCCCTATAGAGCTCTGTAATGTATACAGAAGGCATGTTTACCCATCATCTCCATCACACTCGTCTCCTTCGATGTCAACAACATCCACCTCGTCCGCCATGATTGCCTGAGCTAAAGATTGAAAGCGGCAAAAAGCGAGCTTACTTTCGGGTTGGCGTTTTCACAGCGACACCGAGTGACCTGGAGGCGATACTGCAGCTCAACCGTGTGGAAATAATCCGAGCTGTAAGTGTTAATCAATTAAACAATTGTCCTGAAGATTTGTCAATAAAACAAACATACACCCAATTGGAAGTTTAAATCCCACCTCTAGCATGTGAATGGGGTTTAGTTGTTCTTCCTCTACTGCCGGGGGTTTTCTCTGTGGACTCCGGTTTCCTCCCCAGACCAAAAACATGGGTTGATATTGGTTCTTCCCCAAACATTTACCACAAATTTGGATGCACACTATTATATATTGTATCAATTCCCTTCACTTGAACTAGGATACCGAAAATTTGTATAGGATGTATTTGGATGCAGTAGGTAGTATTACATTTTCAGTTCACTTGAACCAGGAGACCCGAACCTCTTCCAGCGTCACAATGTCTCTGTACACAAAGAAGACATGACAATATGGTTTACATGGGCTGGAGTGGAGGATCTTGAGTGGCCTGCTATGAAGCTCGGACATATATTTAATCTTACTGAACACCTTTGGGATGATTTAGAATACTGACTGCACTCCAGGCCTCCTCACCTCATCCATCAGTATCTGACTTTATTAACATCATTGTGGCTGTGAATGAGCACAAATCACCACAAGCACACTCTAAAATCGAGTACAACATCTTCCCAGAAGAGTGGAGGATTTTATAACAAATAGGAGTTAAATATGGAGTCGTTCAAACTGCACGTATGAATCTTATATTCATATAGTGTTAAAGTTATTACTTTATTATAAGCCTTTTATGGTGATGATTAGCCTTATTAATTTCTCACATTTGGTTTAAGAAAAAAGCTACAAAGATAAAAATGCCCAGTTTTGCACACACAAAGCCTTCAAGACACCATACATGCTTCCTTCAACCAGTAACAATTAACCTATACTAAGTTTTGTAAGAATGAAAAATTAGCCTGAACATTTGTCCAAAAAAAATAAATTGACATGTTGTGAGAGTGGTGAGAGTGAGAGCGAGAGCGTGAGCATGTGTGTGTGTGTGTGTGTGTGTGTGTGTGATCATGCCCTGTAAAAAGTTAGCATTTCATCCAGGGTATTCCCTGCTCTTGTCTCCAGGCTTTCTAACAATAAGGATAAGTGGTATAGCAAACGAATGGAATCGATGTAACAAAACACATTGTACACACTGTCATGCATTTTCCAGAAATTCTTGCAATTCTGCATTCTCACAGTCAGATATGATCAAATGATGTCCATTAATTTTCTAGAACAGTACCTCTGAGATTAGACCATGTTATGAGCATCGCTGATTGATATTTATGCAGTCGTTCTAATACATTCTCATTTATCAATTTCTGTAGTAACAACTAACACTGATTTTTGAGCTGTTTAAAAATAAACGTGTCACTGTTTAAACACTGTTTTCAGGAAAGCTCTGTTTTCCAACCCACTGATTTGCTTCAAGACCGTAAAGAAAAAATAGAAGTGAGAAAACGATGGTTTATAGCTTTCATAACGAAACGATTAATAAACAGCAGCAAACTTTACTATTATTCACTCATCAGCTATAAATGATGTGCCATTTTCAAGCAACAAATATATTAGTGTTGCGAAAACTGCAGTGGATTTAAATACATCAAACTCTCTCCTGCCATTAAAAATTTCCTGCTTCAATTTTATATCCCCACACACACACACACACACACACACACACACCCACAACCACCCACCCACAGTGTTTTACTTCTTCAATATAAACCACGTTGCTCATTTTTACTAGGTGTCTCCTACAGCTTGTTGACATTAACTACATGTTAGTATATCAGTTTTCTTATAAGTGATTGTTTGTGCAGTATAATGAATGAGTCGTATTCTACATGATATAAAATACAAGTGAATCAAGAAAGCAACAGAAACCCAGACGGTGCTCCAGTATAAATCCGTTACCTTTATTCACATCCTCCTCTGAGGGCCAGCCAGGCAGCCCAGCCCCTTGTGAACGTACACAGGAATGATCAGAATATGTCTCCTCAAATCTTTTTCACATACTCTATATTCTATACACACACACACCTTAGTAATCCATCACTTACTCATTAATAGTGCGAATATGACCGCCTGGCATGAAGATTACACATGATTATGGGGCATGAACATCTACTACCTGTTTCACACGGTTACACTTAGTGTGGCATGTTAAAGGACATCACGATGTGTTGCATTGCATCAGGAAGAACTAAGAGAGGGGGAATCGGAGCAGGCAGAGCTGTCCCGTTCCGTCCCTCTCCGGAGCAGATCAGCAAGCACTAGCGACGTTCACAAGACAACTGCAAAACAGCAGAAATGTTAAAAAGTTAAAAGCAGTAGAGGTTGAACGATTCGACGGTTTTGCAGATTACTTGGCACAGGTAGTTGATTTCTGGAACTATCAGCAAAAACCCATACCGACAGTTTTTCCGGGTTGCTTTCTACAGTACGAGAGCAGCCTCTAAAGGCGATTTACTGACACCATGTGCTGTTTATTTGACGTGTCTTTTCTATTCTTCTTGGAGGTAACTGTTTTTTATTTCAGTTTGAATGCATGTCTTTTATTTTCCTCAATATTTATGAATAAATATATTCATATTTATTTCATTTTCATGATTCAGAACTGTATTTGGTTGTAATAAAGTTCAGTACTATTTTACATTAAACCCAGCCATTAGAGTTGCACAAGCCAGTGCACTCTTAGTGCCGGTCCCAAGCCCTGATAAATGGGAAGGGTTGCATTAGTACGGGCATCCAGCGTAAAACATGTGCCAAATCAAATATGCGGAACACGTGGTTTACTATTTTGCATTAAGTGTTATGTTTGTTTGGGTTTTTTTTTTTTTTTATCAAGTATCACCCGTTTATTAATCAATTATGGGCAAGTACGATACAACCTTCTATATAAGGTCATACACTTTATAGACAAAAATATTTGGACACCTGACTTTTCCGATCATATGTGGTTCTCCCGCATACAGCTACACAATCGTATAGGATGTCTGTAAACATCCACAATTGTTGGATGTAGAAGTATTACATTTTCCCTTCACTTGAACCAGGAGACCCAAACCTGTTCCAGCATGACAATGCTCTTGTGCACAAAGCCGGATCCATGAAGATACAGTTAACATGGTTTTGGAGTGGAAGATCTCCTGCTATAGAGCATTGACCTCAACCTTACTGAACACCTTTAAGATGAATTGGAATGCTGACTGCACCTCAGGTCTCCTCACCTCCCTACACCAGTACCTGATTTTACTAACACCTTTGAATGTCTGAATGAACACAAATCTCCACAAGCACATCCCAAAATCATCCCAGACAAATGGAGGTTATTATAACAGCAAATGGAGACTAAATGTGGATTGGGATGTTCAAAAAGCACATACGATTCTTATGGTCAGGTGTCCACAATCTTTTGTCCATAAAGTCTACGTTTTCCAGAGTAACCAGCTTTTTTATAACTTTTCAAGTTTTACAACATCAATTATTCAAAGCACTACTGTTACAGCTAAATGTGTAGATGTTAAACTCTGTGTTGCTGCTGTATATTTACATTATTATATATGTAACACCTCTGGTTTATGCTGAACTGGTCAGCAGTGTGGAATGTGGTATATTTACCTGCTCCTTCTCACTGGTAGAACTTTATTTCTGTGTCCACGCAGTCGAAGAAGAGATCGCCGAGCTCCTGGCCCTCCACCTCGCCCCTAAGCATGGCTTCAATCTCCTGCAGACACTGTGCCTCTAAGAAGCGCATAGTCTCCTTTAGAGACGCTTCACCATCCTGACACACACACACACACACACACACACACACATTTGGCATAATGCAATACTTCATCTAATTTTCATGATCTGCATCTCTGAGAAATAAAATCCATGACATAACTCCTCACCGGAATCCTCTCCATGACGGCCTGATGAGCTCGGTAAAGCTCATGCTTCCTGTCCACCTGATGCTGGAATCGAGGCAGAGTCTTCACAGGATCGTCGGAGCCATACTGCGGAGACATCGTCATAGTAACAGGGCGCACGCACTCTGAGAAGATGAATGGCTTGAAAACAGACCTGTTGAGCGAAATGCCACAGTGAAGCATCCTATAGAGGACAAACTGTAGGAATTTAATACAAATCAACCTCAACTTATATCACTAGTGACACACTGCTAGAGACTGCTAATATGATGTGAAGTGTTCCTTCAGACAAAAACCTGGAGGGATCTGGTGTGGCAGTGAAGAAGTGAACGCAAGGCAGGCTGGGATCTCGGGGGAGGATGGACACCATGCTGGCGGTGGTGCGGAAACCCGCGGAATCCATGCAGATGCCGCTGGGCTTGTCTCTCAGGATGCTCATCATCACCTCAGCTGTCACAGAGCCTGCAAACACAAAAACACACAAATACAGAAATACAATATAGACACAAAGACACACATATAGACACACACAGAGAAACACACACAGGCAAACATACAGACACACCTTTTTAATTCACAGTATTGTACACTAAAATACTATGTAGTAACAACTTGTATAAATGCCTTTCCACATAAAAAATGAAAATATGATGAAAAGGAAATCAAATTAATGGTTGCTATGGTGACATGTTCTTTAAAATGTTTAGTTAAGCTTTTTTGATGCTGGTTTCCAGAATTAGTTTTGTACAACTAAGTAAACAGAGGTCTTCAATGCTTTTCAGTAACAGGACAAGCTGCATGTTTTAGGTCTTATTAATACCTTTATTAGAAAAATATAATATTTAATGAATATTAAAATAGCTAGTGTTGCCATTTTTTAAATAAATAATACATTCAGGATTTTTTTGCACCTCACACACAAGGAAAAATTGCAGAATTGATACTAGTCCCATAATAATTAAACATGTCTGGCAAATGCATTTTAAAATTCTATTTAACTTTTCACTCATCTCACATCACCTAAGCATTTCCTTGGAAGCTATGTACAGTATATATTTATAACTGGAGTGTGAACAAAGTGAAAACTCACGCACCATCGTGTTCCTGAAGCAGTGCCGTGCCTCCTTTATAACGCTGCTTGGCCAGTTCCATTCTCGCAGGAGGGTTGTCCGGACTAAACGCCACTGTAAAGCTAAACTCATCCTCTCCGTTCCACCAGCCCTGCGACTGAGCACTACTACGCAGCTCTGGATGCTCTGCAGAGATCTCAGTGCCTATCGTCAGCTGGTTGGAGATGTTCTTCACTCCCTCTGGCAAAGCAAAAAATAAATAAAAAATAGATCTGGATATTTGTGACCAACTAGATTTGCACCACGGATGGCTGAAAACGTCAAGTGTCCCAATACGTTTGACCATCTCACCTACATCACCACCTGACTTTATTAACACCCTTGTGGCTGAATGATCACAAATCTCCACAAGAACATTCTTCCCAGAAGAATGGAGGTTATTGTAACAGCAGGTGGGTCTAAATGTGGAATGGCACATAGGAATCGTACGGTCAGGTGTCCACAAACGTATGCGCATGTAGTGTATTGTACAGATCCTCACGCACAAAAATGACGATAAAATCCCAGTCTCTGCATGAAAATGGTTTACACACAACACGATCTCTATACACTTTGAGGTTAAGGTGGAGGGTGGAGAAGAGTGATAGTAGAAGTGGTTTGTGATTTGAGACCTGCGATGTTGTATGGTTTAGAGACAGTGGCATTGAGTAAAAGACAGGAGGCGGAGCTGGAGGTAGCAGAGCTGAAGATGTTGAGGTTTTCGTTGGGAGTGACGAAGATGGACAGGATTAGAAATGAGTTTATTAGAGGGACAACACATGTAGGACGTTTCAGAGACAAAGTGAAAGAGGCGAAAGGGAGATGGTTTGGACATGTTCAGAGGAGGGACATGGGGTATATCGGTAGGAGAATACTGAGGATGAAGCCACCAGGAAGGAGGAAAAGAAGAAGTCTAAGAAGGAGGTTTATGGATGTGGTGAGGGAAGACATGCAGGTAGTTGGTTTAAAAGAGGCAGATGTAGAGGACAGAGTAGTATGGAGACGGATGATCCGCTGTTGAGCAGCCGAAAGAAGAAGACTATCTCTAAACTTCTGGTGTGTTATTTGTAATCAACTCATGTTCGGCAGGCTGAAGTGTCTCAATAAGAAAGCTCTATTAGCACTTAAATAGCTTTTGTGTTCTTTAGTGAAAGGAAGGATGGCCGAGTTGTTGCTGAGCATCAATACCACTCAAACATCTGAATAAAACCGTTACCAAATGTTAACATTTCAATCGTAAACATTTCAAGAAATAATGCATTTTTTCTTGGCATATTCACTCCATGCCAATCTACTGAATAGTTACTCAACAGGGGTAAAAAAATAAAATAAAAATCATTAAAAAAAATACTTTATGTCTGAGGTCATAATAATAAAGCAGTGACCAGTGATCGGTCTCTGACCTGTAATTTTCTGAGCAGCCCACAGTTTCCCAGCAGTCTCGAGGACCCAGGCTTCTTGGCGGTCAGCCAGCAGAAAGGTATTCTGGTAGCTGAAGTGTTCAGGATCCTCTCTGCATGCTCCACCCTGACCGTGCCGGTCCAGCAGCTCCGTGATCACACGCAGAGCAGCCCACGCACTGTCACCACGCTCCAGAGCCAAACTGAACACACATTCTCACAAGGTTTGTATACACCTAGGTTCAAGACAGTCAAGCATAATATTTCCCATGTTTACACATTTAATGCTTTTGTGCTGCCATTTCCAGTGTCAAGTCAGTACATCAACAATAATAGCAAAGACTCCGATTTATGCCTGTTTTATATTCAAAGTTTCACTTTACATCCAACAAACCTCTCATAATACTCGATGCTAAAAAAAAAGTCACAATCATGTCTTTTTCAGTTCAGCCTGCTTATTATCTATTGCATTCGGGTCAGGCTTACGTGACGGTCACTCCAATACTTAATAATCCATTTGATTTTAGCTTTAATGGCCACACTAACCACACTATCAAATGTAGTGGTACGCAGCAATAAAATGCACTTTAGCATCTACCAGAAGTGCAAAAGTAGCAATTGTGCATGTAAGTATACTGTATTTACAGCAGTGATGTAGTACGAAGTACACAATAGAGATACACGAGGTAAAATATTACCCCAGGAGAAGTAAAAGTACTATGATTTATTACAACTAATGTTCCTATTATTATTTTTGTCACAAAACTCTTTGTTTTGAAATTAAGTGAAGTTGAAACAAAAGTCTCTCCAAATAGAAATACTTTAGCAAAGTACAGATATTCGAAAAAGACACTTAAGTACAGTAACAAATTACATTTACTTTCTTACTGTCCACCACTGAGGTACAGCAAGTGGTATTTTTACACATATACACATACACATATATATATATATATATATATATATATATATATATATATATATATATATATATATATATATATATATATATATATATATACACACACACACACTGAAAAATGTGCAGACACTGTGGAATAAGTACAAAATAATTAATAGAAATAAAGGCTAAAATGTGCAGAAGCTTAATCCTTGCTCCTAGACCTCTAAATAATTCTCCTTTATTTATTTATATATTTTCTGGTTCTAGAAACTATTAAATCATAAGCAGTACTTCACACATGGTTTCTCCATTTTGCCTCGATTTTGTTAAAATTAAATAAAGAAGTCAAATTTACGTAATCCTGTGGATTTTTATGAAGTGATTTTTGATTATGATGATTATTTTGATTATGATTTATGATTTTTATGATTTTATGACCATAGAATTCAAAGAGGGTATAATCCCCATAACATGAAAGAAAACATGGATATTTCACAAGAGCTTGTTTAAAGGGAAACTTTTAATCATGTCAAATGGCTCAGCTGCCTTTTTTTAAATAAGGGAATATCAAAAAAGACTGCTGTTATTGCATATTTCTGTATTTTCATATTTCTGAGTTATGAAACTATGAAGCTCCTACACAAAATATACTATACAGGCAGGCCTACATCTGCTTTTTGAATATTTATTCTTTACGGCTTTAATACCTCTGCTCGATACTGACCCCAGCCTATCTGAAGTCTACATTTCTCCTCATTTTTATGTCTGAACATCTGAAGCTCTTGACTTATACATACAGCACATGCACACTTTTACACACTGTGCTGTTGCAACATGATTGGAAAAGTGCAATAAATGTAAATGTACAGATATTCCTCTTAAAGTGGGCAGTGAATATATAAATGCATGTGTTTTTCATTAACAACTTAATAAATACGTCCTAATGAAGCCCCACGATGATACAAAAAAACATGGCAAGACTCACCGAACCAAATCCATGCCCAGCAACGCATCCTCCTGATTTACAGGTTCACGGGTCCACACTGCCTCGTTCCCTATACACACGCCATGCTCGTTGGCTCCCATCTCAGCCCCCCACAACCAGGCAGGTCTGCTCAGCACCACCGCATGTGTGCGCTTCACTTGCGGAATCGAGATGTATGTGCACTGGAGGGGAAATGAAGAGACGATCAGCTGTAGCTCAGATCGGATTTGCACAAACTGTATGTTATAGTGTTATATAATACTGCAGAGAAATTGTTAACATTGGGTTCATGTATAGTATGCTGCAATTTTCCAGCAATCCCAACATGAGAATTTTGTCAATGCTTAGTGATCTCCGCACATTGTGCTCAGATACAATTTGAAAGGAAGTGAAAGAAACCTTTAGATGTCAGAGGAAAAAACGCCAGAATAATCACATCGCATGCAAATTGGAATAAGGATCCACTTACCTCCACTGTGGCCCCGGGGCCATTGGATGTAGCCGGGTAATAAACCAGTTCCTGGACCTCGTCCCTTGGTCGATCCGAATTTTTACCAAATATCACGTGGTCGTATTTAGAACCGGGTGGCAGGGATACAAAGCAGTCACATGACCTGGGTGGTTCAGCCATTCTGAAATTAATCATCAGTAAACAAACATAATTCCACAAATCCACACCACCTTCTCACTAACAATACACTCGATCATATGAAAATAAAATGATTTTCATAAAAGTGCACAAATGAGGGTATGTTATTTATTCATAGTTCAAAAGATTACTTATGATGGTACACATTAATGGTGTGGAACGTCTGCAAAAAATGCTTTACAGTTCTGGAAAACAAACAGAAAAGTGTCCTTTTTCACTGTACTGAAAACTATATTATGTGTATACAATATATACAAAGTGCTCACTTAAGACTTCTTCCATACGAGATACATAAACCTCTCCTAATGATTCTACTGAAGCTTTTCAGCTCTTAATATATTCAACTCTTTATCTCTATCTGTCGCTTTCTCCTTCCTGATTGGCTGCGGCTCCTGCCAGTCACAACGTAGCCAGACAAATTTCAGCATGGTCATAATAATATTTGACATATATGAGCTGACATATGACACATACTATACTATAAAAGTTTGTGGACACATAACCATAAGAGTTGTATGTACGTTTTAAAGATCTCATTCCACATGTATTCCCCATTTGAGATTACAATAACCTTAATCCTTAATTAGCTCTATATTAGGATACTCAATATTTTCCACTCCAACCCATGTTAATCTTCATAGAGCATATGTCATACTGGAACAGGTTTCTTTTTGCTAGTTCAGGTGAAAGGAAAATTGAATGCTACTGTATCTACAGATGTTCTACACAATCAGGTGGCTCTAATTTTATGATAACGGTTCGGGGAAGAAGCACATATGGCTTTAAATGTCAGGTGTCCCAATATTTTTGTTTATTTCATACAGAGTATGGCAAATGTTCCACCAAATTAGACTTGACACACCGCTGACCCGTCATTTACGAGTGTTGCAAGTGGCATTTAAACGGAGATTTAATACAATGGCATAAAGCAAAATAATTCAAGAGTACAATCTAATGACTACTATAATAAAACGGTATTTGTTTGGTAACACTCTCTAAGCACTTTCACCTCTTACATAGACACCAATGATTGACTAATTCAATGCAATGACTGCAATGACTGACTAATTCAAAATCCAGTCCACACTTAAACACCACAATCTTCCCAGCAAAGTGGGCCTCATCATATCAACAAAACTAAATTTGAAAATCCAGCAAGCACATGGATGTGACATGTGGTCAAGTAGTTCACAAAACCTTTGTCCTTGTAATGCAGAGTTGACCAGTGATGACCTTTGGTCCGTCATGCCATATATGAGAAAGGAAGGGGGGGGGGTTGGGGAACTGACAAAAATCTTAATTTCCAATTTAATATAATGTTTTTTGGTTTTATTTTTAAGTTGCAAAAAATGTAAGTCAAATTACATTAAATATAGAGAATCTAAGCCAAGCTGCCACTCTTGGGCCCTTGAGCAAGGCCTCTAACCTTCTGTGCTCCAGGGATGCTATAATCACGGCTGACCCAGTGCTCTGTCCCAGTTTCCTACACCTCTGAGATATGCGATCCTTTCTTCCTTTTTTTAAACGAATTGGACTTTTTTAATTATTGCGTACAGTCTTTGGCTTTCTCAATATATGGCGACTGGAACGTTTCCTTGAATAAAACGCTGACTTCCACCCCATGGCCCTCGATCGTTATTTGGCCCTTTGTAGGAAAAAGTTTGTGTACCACGAAAATCACTTGTATGGGCACTATATTTCCAAAAGTATTGGGACACCTGACCTTTCCTGCTATATGTGGTTCTTTTCCAAACTGTTACCACAAAGCTGAAGGCATTCAATTCTATAGGACGTCTTTAAATGCGCTGAAATAAAATGTTGCTTTCACTTGAACTTGAAAACCCAAAACCTGTTCCAGCATGGCAATGCCCCTGTGCATAAAGTGAGTTCCTTGAAGATCTGGTTTACATGCTTTCGAAAGGAAGATCTTGAGTGGTCTGCTATAGAGCTCGGATCTCATCCCTACTGAACACCTCTGGGATGAATTGGAACGCTGACTGCATCCCAGGTCTCATCACCTACATCAATACCTGCCTCTCATAACACCTTTGTGGCTGATAAACACAAATATCCGTAAACACACTCCAACATCTAGTGAAACATCTTCCCAGAAAAGTGGAGGGAATTATAAGAGAAAAATGGGACTAAATGCGGAATGCAATGCTCAAAAATCACCAGTTGACCCAATACTTTTGGAAATATAGTGTATCTGTTTAGCACCAACATACAGTTCCTCAGCATACACAACATTTTGAGAGAAATAATGATGGGAGAAGCTCCTGAGCTGAAAAGAGTTTTGGGCTCATGATAATTGTAATAAATATCAGTCTTTTCACATGAACCGAGTTGATTAAAAGTAACAAAAATGATAATAGGAACATTATAGCAATAATAAAATCATACACACTTTGGAAACTTACATACTTTAGTACTTTGACTCAAGTTTAAAAAGGAACACTTTTACTACATACTACTGGGGTAATATTTTATCTCTACTTGAAACTACATGGTTTGTGTACTTTGTCCACCACTTCTAAGATTACATAGACACCATTACACGAAGACTAACACCAGGGCAAAACTCACACACTTTAAATCCACGTTTCAAGCATTTCATCAACTATTAAAATGGCTTGGAACCAAGATCTTGGTTTAATGATTTAATCTGGATTTTCCTTAAGGGTTTTTAATACAACAGCAGTACAACTGCAACCCATAATAAAGTCATTCTGTAGTCTGGTAGTGTTTATTGTACTCAGGTGTAACATGAATTTTGATACTATTCGTGTTAAAGTAGGAAATGAGGAGGTTGTTAGTGTATGGCTGTGTTTGTTATTAAACAGGATATTAAGAGGACATGGATGTGTCCAAGGCTGAGGGAGATTACACACCAGGGTTACTGAGGCTTATCGACCGACCTCAAGATGCAGCACAGATTATATAATAAAAAACCTGTTTAAAACACTGATATTGCACCAGGAGATGTTGAACTTGTAGTTAGACATGATATTTGTCATATATCCGGCCTGGTTTTCTGAAGATACTTCATCCAACAGCGACAGTGAATAAGAACCTGGCGCCCCGCGTTGCTCTCCCACTTCCCCCGCTGCGTTACCGCGTCGCAGCTCATACATCTGAACTGAATGCAATTTCTTTTACCTTGCAGATGATCCAGATCCAGCAGCAATCAAGCAACCAGACAGGAGAAGAAGAAGCAGAAAGATTCAGGGATTTGTCTTGACAACCTTCTCCTGTAATGGTGTCAAAATAAAAGCCAGCTCTCAGCAAACAGGAACAGCTTTCAGTGTGAAAGGAGGAACTCATGCCAGGGTCTGCTGTAATGACAAACAGACTACCAAAAAGTTAATTCTTTATCAATAATAACCAGATGATATCTCAGTGGTTAAGGTTCTGGGTTCTTCAGCAGAAGGTTGAAGTTTTACCAGCCAAACTGCACAAGGTGGGCCCCTGAGCAAGGCCCTTAACCCTCTCCTCTAGAGATGGTTAAGATTAACCAATTTGCATCGGATACAGGTTGCCATTTGTATCCCATCGATGCTTTGTTTTGAACATGTTTGCAGACGATTTATTGATGCATTCGCTAGCATTCGCTTTGCTTTTATTACTTAAAAAGTCACCAATTATTTGTGGCCAATATTTGATATGTAAATTGATTTCTCCTCGCTTAAGTGTATCCCAAGGGCGTTCTCTCAGCATCACCGCTGCCGCCTGAAAACGACGTATCACGAGGTGTGTCCCGAGAGTCACATAATACAGATTTACATGGCAGAGGTAGAGCTGCATCTTCAAAACAGGAAATTTTATTTAATCTTTTTTCTTTTCTGCACTAAAAAGGCCTGTTTGTGAAAGGGTAATGCGTTAGAAGTCGGTTACTTAAGTCAGTTTGCTGTCTGATTGAACCAAAGAAATAAAAGCGAATTATTTGTACCACATTGAAATCGTGTTGAATCAAATCAAACTGTATCACATCACATCTGCTGCTTTATATGTATGCTTGGCTTTGCATCGATATGCGAATCGCATCCACCTCCATCATGGAGATGCACATCCCTTCTTCCCTGCTGCTGACTCCAGATCCCAGCCTCTGAAAAAGCTGGGGTAAAGACTCTTACTTCTCTAATTGGCCAAAATTATTATTTATTAATATTATACAATCAATAGAACATTATATTTGTATATGTTGATTGTTACAACCAATGATATGGAGCATCAGAGACAAGTATAAACTCTCTATGTTAATCATCAAAAAAATTGTTCAATCATGATACTTCCTGATCTTCGTGAAGATTTTTGGAATTTTGGAGTAAAAACTTCCAAAATTCCTTACATACATGTTTAATAAACCTCTGCTTTACATGTTTACTGTTTAATGACATGTTGAGCATTAACATCATTAACTTCTTCAGCTATTTGATCTACAGGAGCTCGTCTGTTGGATCGGAACACACTGTTCCTTCCTTGGACCACTTTTGATAAATACTGAGCACTGCAGACCGGGAAAACCCATAAGAGCTGATATTTTGCGTAGCCTTCAAAATCAAATCCTTACCTATTTTACCCATCTCGAGGCATCCTGAGGTTGCTCCAGCCCCAGTCATGTCCTACCTCATGAAGATTGTGGACCTTTAAAGAAGTAGATACTGACTCCGCAAACATCCCGAACCACCTAGAGACGTATCAGTGCCAATTGGATCCCACTTCATGTGGAGTTTTGACATTGGACCTCCTTGAGTGTTGAATGGAGAAGCTGGTGTTGGATATGTGATGATAGCAAATGTTCAGCTCTTTTATGAGTTGCTCAGTAGATCCTAGGTGTATAACCACAATGACTGTAAAAGACTGTAGAAAGAACATTACTCGTAATCTTACGTTCCAGTGTTTATTGTTTGAAGACTATAATCACACTCTTGATGTCATCCAAATGAGGATGGGTTCCCCTTTTGAGTCTGGTTCCTCTCAAGGTTTCTTCTTCATGACATCTAAGGGAGTTTTTTCTTGCCACAGGCTTGTTTATCAGGGATAAATACACACCATTCACCTGAACTCTTAAAATTCTGTAAAGCTGCTTTGAGACAATGTCTGTTGTGAAAAGCGCTATAGAAATAAACTTGGCCCATTTTTCCTGCTTCCAGCACGTCAACTTTGAGGACCAAATGTTTACTTGCTGCCTAATAAATCCCCTACAATAACAGGTGCCATGATGAAGAGATGGTATTCACTTCACCGGTCATAACGTTATGCCTGATCGGTGTGTCACACACCCTTGCTTCTTTTATATGGATATTTTTTGACAGTGGAACCAAGCACCATCAGCAGTGCTGCCCTGTACCAGTCACAAATAGACCAATGAAACAAAGTCTGGCTTTGTCCATGACTCGATACTTCTTCAGAGCAGAATATGTTGACCACCGTGAACAAGTTCACCCTTCTCACTCGGTGCATACTGGACGGCTTGTACAGGTCTTCAATTCCATTGATGGGACAGCAGGCTGACATGCTGCATCTCTGTGTTATCCAAGGTGGAGTTGTCCTGTACCCATTGAACACAGCAGGCAGTGCTTCATATTCATACTCGTGTCGATCATTACCCATTATTCCGAACTCCCAAAAAATTAAATAAGCAGACCTGCCATAATGAAAGGAAAAGTGTCTTTATTTAGAAATTCACAGTTTCTATTGGCACTACATCACTGTAGTTACATTTACACCTGTTTCCAAAAAAAAAAGAATAATAATAAAATACTGTGCATCTCATCCTCAGATTATCTGGTGTAAAAATGTTGCCCTCTCCCACTGGCCAATGACACGAATACACAAGCCCATGGCCACTAGAGGACTCCAGGGGGGAAAAAAAGCACAGGGAGAAGGAGCACTTTAAACATAAGACATGAGAAGTTCTCCAAAGTGCTGAGAGAGTGAGAGCCTGAGACACAGAGCTCTGGTTGTAATCAATCATCTTCCACACTAAATCACCCATACGCACTGGGAACCAATCGGGAACCAATACATTCGAAACAAGAGCGAAAAGAGAACATTAACCAAAGAAAAAAAAAAAAAGTTCACATTCGTTAGAAAGCACAGATCAGGAGACGAGGGGACATGGACGAGTGTGTGGGGAGAAAAAAGGAACCGAACTACACATCTAGAGTGGTCCAGTGAACCAGTCCAACAGGGACAGACACATACACACAAACATAAATAAAGACAAAGCAACCCAGTAAAAGACTGCAAATCAAGAAGGAGCTTCATGTACAATGGAAAATAGAGGAATGAGAAAGATACGAGTGTTTTCACACATAGAATTCAGATTCCGAAATCAGCAGGAAGAGCAGCCACCCCCCCCCCAACCCCGATCCCACCCAATCCAAACACAAAGGATTCTTGAAACGACAACCAGCACAATAAAGAACTCATCCGAACAGATCCTTAGACAAACATGAGCTGGGAAAACCACCAAACAATAAAACTCCACTCTGAAAGATTCGGGTGGACATTTATGACCCAACGTCTGGTTCATCGCATTAGAAAACACGAAGCGTTAGTGAGGGTGAAATTTGTCGAACACGACGAGGAAGTAGTGGGTGGCATTTTGCCTGGCGCTCAGACTCCAGCTTTTTCTTTACATGAAATGGAAGGCAGAAACGGAGCGTACCATTCGCATGGTTCACACTTGGGTGTGCGAGTGTGTATATACACACATACAAGAACCATTTTCAGTTAATATTCAGCCCAACCTCCTTCTTTTAATTCTAAAGACTAAAAGGATGATGTGTTTCTCCATGACCTCGAGTTCAAACATCCCAAGTAAACAACTACACTGTAATAAATAAATATATATATATATAAATAAGGAGTGGGGCTCGGGGGGGCGAACAATTTATATTGATGCATGCGTTTTTTGGTACCTGTAACAGATCTGTGCATTGTGGGAAAAAAAACACTGAAAGAGAGAGGTGTGTGTGTGTGTGTGTGTGTGGTGGGGGGGACGACAACCTGGAGTCTGAATGCAGGAAAAGGCCTGAATAAATATATTTTATAGATACGCTATATGGAGAAAAGTATCGGGACACCTGACCTTTCCTGCTATATGTGGTTCTTCTCCAAACTGTTACCACAAAGCTAAAGGCACTCACAATTCTATAGAATGTCTATAATAAATATTTTGTGTTCACTTGAATTTGGAAACCCAAAACCTGTTCCAGCATGGCAATGCCCCTGTGCACAAAGTGAGTTTGAAGATCTGGTTTACATGCTTTGGAGAGAAGATCTTGAGTGGTCTGCTATAAAGCTCTGATCTCATCCCTACTGAACACCTTTGGGATGTATTTAAACACTGACTGCACCCCAGGTCTTCTCACCTACATCAGTACCTGCCTTTGATAATACCCTCGTGACTGATAAACACAAATGGAGGAATTTTAGGCGCAAATCGTGGAATGCGATGCTCAAAAACCAACAATCTTATGACCAGGTGTCCGCAAACTTTTGGCTATATAGTGTATGCACGGGTATATATATATTTTTTGCAGACTTCAGGCCCCGCCTGAAATACTTCATGAACACTTCAAAACACAGAAAGCGAGAGAAAATGGGGAAAAAAAGAGAGACTAAATGACTAAAGGAAAAGTCTGGATCTGTTCTTCATTCAGTTCTGCTCACTTGAATGATGGAGGTTAAAGTGCTACAGAGGCCTACGCTTTCGACATACATTCACGCACACGTATGTACGCATCCTGGTCCCACTACACAATGACTGGACAAGACTAGAGTTCCACATACACCTATACCCCTCCAAAAAAAATACTAAAAGGAGCCTATGTGAGGGAGTGTGCAAGTAAACCTGGTTCCCAACAACAGAACAGGAGGAAAGTGTGAAGCTGCAACACTGACTGTAATAAAGATCAGGGTATGAGAGGAAGAGAGGAGCAGAGAACTGTAGTAGTGTGTAAGAAGAGAATCTCTAGAAAGAACAGACCTCTTGACCTTTCATGGTCTTGACCTGGTCCACACACACACACACACACACACACACACACACACACACACACACACACACACACACACACACACAAACAGTAGACTAAATCATACTGACATATGTTTTTTAGAAATAAAATAGAATTTCTCTCCAAAAATGAAAGAAAATGAAATAAGGACCCTTCACCTTGATCTGTGGTCTGATCTTTAGTTTGTTAACGGACAAATAAAGGCACGTAAAAGAGGATCAAGAAACCAAGGTAACTGCCCAAGAGTCTATATTTCTCTGTGCTTGAGCAAACGTAGCAGAGCCTGAACACTAAACAGTGTTAAAAGGAAGGAAGAGAAAGAGTGAGAAAGAGTGAAAAAAACAAAAACAAACAACTGTGTTTGTCTTTCTTCCTCCAAAGTTGAACACTGTTTCAGTCTATAAAGCTGTGTGTAATATAGTGCTGAAAAAAAAAAAAAAAAAGAAGTTCTCAGACATGACCGGTGACGGCCGTGACTCCAAAAGTCCCCATTCCGAGTTCCTGTTTTCCCTTCATCAGCTGCTGGAGCGTGGGCATGACGCACGTTGCCACGGGAATAGGCGTGTGCAGTAACCCCGCCCCATAGCGCCCGTGCGACTGCGTTTGCTGCTCGGCCACTTTAGAGCGACGGCGCTTAAAAGACCTCTTCTCTGTCTTGCTCTTGGCCAGCGGGAGCTGCTCGTGATTCAGACCCACACAGTGGCCGTTAACGGAGGGGATGCTGGAGCTGGACTCGTCCGACGCTGTCGACGAGGAGGAAGATGAAGATGATGAGCCGCCTTTGGGGCCGCTCTCGGCCACTCTTTCTCTGGACGAGCAGGTGGACGCGTCGCCCTCCCCTGGTGACGGCAGGAACTGAGGCGCGCTGACACTCTTGCCCTCGAGGCTGCAGTTACTCAGAAACGCTTTCTCTCCTTTCATCTTGCAGCGCTTTTTCTGCAAGAGGGGGGACGGAGAGAAAAGGTTTAGTTACGGGCAGACAGAAGATACAGAATTTAAAACAGTGAAGACAGACAACCCCAAAACTGTTGGCACCCTGCGTACGAACGAGTCTGGCATTGGTACTACGTTCATAGTCGTAGCAACATGTTGGATGTGAACCTGAAGTTACTCGATATTCATTTTGTGGTTCGTATAACATCTATATTTCAGTTCATCTTTTTTTATTCCTCAAAGGTTTTAGCACTTGTTTTTTTGTTTTTTCCTCGGCTTCACCAGAAACTGAAACAGAGCCTCCGCTCGCAAACTCCACGCATCTGCTGCCACAAATATATAAATTGCTAAAATTGTAAATTGCTCTTTTTAGCTATGTTATGTACTGTTGTGTGTTAAGTCTATTTTACATTATCACCATTCTTTAAGACCCTGGGTGGGCTAGGTCAAATCTCAACATACTATTTTTGAAAGTTATGATGGGGTCATCGGAACGCACCATAAGTCGGGGACTACCTGTAAATATTTTATAGTATATATAACTTATCGTTTTTACAATACGTTGTTTCGCTAAGAGACCGATTGCATTTTATCTCAAATCTTAACCTCTTGCTTTCGTCCTCATGGGTACAGCATCCGGGATGAGGTTTTATTATGCCGGTGCTGTTTGAGTGAAAACTTGAGTTATTTAATAAAACCCAGCCATATACCCTTTCTTTTATTAAAAGGGTACCAGTAATTCAGGAGTTAATGTTTTAATGTACCATCTATATTAGAGAATGACACCAAACATTGTAAGAAAAAAAAACAAAAACAGAAGTAATAAGAACAAGATCTTGTGGGTCTTGTGAACACACTGTAAAAAAACAAACAAACTTCAGTCAGGAGAGATTTGGTTCAATTGGACCAGTATGAAAGAAACTGCTGGGGCTCTGTTCCAAAACTCTCACTTGGTCTTTTACAGCAGGGTGCACTAAACAACACGCTCTGGGGGTCATGCAGAAATAACATTTGTTTGGTTAATTTGGTCATGTCTACAGACTGTTTGGTTCAGTTTGCATAAATAATTTCAGTTGTTTTAGTCCTCATTTTTCCCTACATTGGACCAGATGTTTCTGAATGTTTCATTACAGATGAGTTTCTTTTTTTTTTTCCCCTGTATTTTATCCTCTAGGGCAGTGGTCCCCAACCTTTTTTTGCGCCACGGACCGGATTAATGTCGGACAATATTTTCACGGACCAGACTTTAAGGTGTGGCGGATAAATACAACAGAATAAAATGAAACGATCGGCATATGTAAACAATGGAATCTTTTCTGTGTTCAGGGAAGCGCATCCGCTCCGTGAAAGTAAACACAGAGAGAATGAGGAGGAGCTTCTTCCCGCAGGCCATTCGGAGTTTAAACCAGGAAACACCCAGGATCTAAAACTGGTCCTCTCTCTCTTCATCTTCACACTTTTTCTGCACAATTTCTTTTATATAGTTTACACTTTTTATTTATCTACCTTCTTTTTTTCTTGGATTATTTTCCCTCATGCCGGACCGTCGTATAAAAGCATTTCACTGCATGTATGTATGTATTTAATTTGATAAAAACTGGTATTTTCTAAATATAATAATAAATGTGAATCCACCGTGTCGTTTTTTTGGTCATTTTGCTCGCTTGGGGGTTTAAATTTAGCGGTAATGTATTATGTGTTAGCGGCCGGAGCAGCCCCTTTAAGAAGGTAGCAGATGGAGGTAAGACATGTGACTGAGGCAAACATCATGACATGCATCAAGAGTGAGTCATAGGCAGATGTGTCAGAGAGAATCCGGTAATTTTCCATAACAAAAAAGTTTTGTATTCTTTCTGTGCAGCCCGAGATCAATTGACCCACAGACTGGTCCCGGTCCGCGGCCCTGGGGGTTGGAGACCACTGAATTAGGGTATTGAATCACAAGTTAAATGCCCTGGAGTGAGTGTTAATGTCGATCAAGTGAGCGATTTTGAAACTCGGCCCCTGGAGTGCGCAGCAGCCTACCACCGCAGGCAAAATGGACACTGTACCTTTTTCTCTGGAGAAAACCTTAGAGGTTCTACAATGTACAAGTCATCAGGACCTACTAAAGAGGGGAGAGAGGGGGGCAGGTTAAAGGAATGACATGGCAATTATGAACATGAACAAGCATGACTTTGCTTGCAAGTAGTACTTGATGCATTAAAGATCAAAATACACAACTCGATATGCGCTTGCATTTTGTATGGGGGGAAAAAAAAGAAAAAAGAAAAAAAATCGTCAACTATTGGATTTTACTTGAACACACGTGTCTGCTCATACTACTTGCAAATGTCAAATGTGAGCCAGCCCCAAGCAACTTTGGAGACAAAAGACCAAAGATGCGTTCTCACCACAGACAGTGATATATGTGACCATCAAACTTTCACATGGCGTGTTTTATTTATTTATTTATTTATTTTAAGCTCACTGTTGTAATTGACTGTAAGGGGGCAGAAGCCATGCACAGCAAGTTGCAATTTTATTTGAACATGCTAAGCTAAAAAACAGACTGTAAAATAAAACAGAGCCGCATATAGATCAATTATAATCGAAGGCTTTTTTTTTCAGGCCAGCAGACACCTTGTATTTTGCAAATGAATGTGCTAGGTGTACATGACGTATATGGGCGGATGTGTTTGGAAAAGCCAAGATATAGAGGGGAAAAAAAAAAAAAAAAAAGAACTAAGCAGGAGAACGTGTGTAAGAGAGTGCAAGAGAGCAAGAAAGAGCGAAAGAGAGACAGAAATAACCTTTAAATACAGAGAGAAAGAAAAGAACCCTGTGTTTGTGTTTTCAGAGAAAACTCTTACCATCTGAAGCTGGCAGCTGAAATGACTTGGACCGTATGAGAGGGCATGAAACTTTTCGCTTCAAACTCATGTCGTCGTAAGAGGAGAAACACCTGGGAATAAGAGTGAGACATAATAGAAAGGACATTTCATTGGTTTGTGGTTAGAAAGTGGGTTACCAATTAGTCCTAAGCATAAAGTTGTTGGCAGGTGATTAAAGAATAATGACTGGGCCTTCCAAACAGGACTGTCAGGTATTGGCATGAAATACTTTATAAATTTTTTTCTTGGATTTTGTATGCAGGTGTGGAGAACAGCACAATCACAGTAGACCTTTTTTTTTTTTAGCCATTCCAGCAACGGACGCAACCTGGAAAAACTATCGCTATGGATTTTTGCGGATTCGGCAATTAACTATCAGTGCAGCCGATGAACCAGTTGAACTCTATTTGTGGGTTTAACTTTGTATCTGCCTAGTGTGTGGTTGGGAGTTTGGGGTGGGGGGGATGTTTGTGGCAGAGTTCCATACCTCTTGGGACTGGGGTAGTGATTGCTCACAGGGATCGCAGAGCTTCTGCTATTGGAGGAGCTGCTGCAGCAACACTGCATACACAACAGCAGGCCCAGAGCCAAACACAACACCAGAGACACCACCAAGTAACTCTGCCTGTCTGACACCTGCAACACAGTTATGATGTTTAAACTAACAGATCCTGTTTAATAGAGAGTATGTACAGGGAAATGTGTAGAGATGTGTACGTGTATGTGTATACAAGCACCTCTCTCTGTAACTGGCCCACAATGATGGACAGGTTCAGCATGAGCTTGGTGACATTCTCCAGCTGGCTCTGCAACATCTGAATGGCTTCTGTCTGTTTCTGATCCTGCATGAACACAAAAACAATTTCAGCACCTAAAATCAACCTGCCCACACCTACGCTGTCAGGCAACATGCCTGGATGGCATTTTGAAAGATATACAAACATAAATACTTCTGACCTGTTCCTCTGCAATTCTGGAAGTGTTCTGAAGTTTAATGATGGTCTTGTTGAACGCCCGCTGCATCTCCTCCATTTGCTTACGATACCTGAGTGACAGGAAGACGGACCACAATGTGCTACATCAGTGTGCAAACTACACACTACTGGCTCTTCCATAATAAACAGTTTTTTAAAATAACAGGAGACGTACAATTTAAATGGTGAATTCGATCATTTAAATATTCATAATTATTAAAAATAGAACTGAGGGGATTTCAATTTAATTAAGCATAACCATTAGAGGTCGACCGATTCATTAGTTTTTCAGATTACTGGGCATGGATAGTTAATTGCACTAACTATCAGCAAAAATCCATTTCGATAGTTTTTCCGGGTTGCGTTATATATAGTACAAGTGCGGCCTCTAGAGGCGAAACACTGATGCCACATGCTGTTTATTTGATGGCTGTTTTTTGTTATTTTTGGATGTAACTGTTTACGTATTTAGAGTGTGTCTTTTTTGTTTCAGAATACACGTCTATTTATTTCCCTCAGTATTAATTTATGTAATAAATATATTCATATAGCACATTTTCATGATTCAGTACTGTATTTTTATTTGTGTACTGAAGTTAATTACTATTTTACATGGACTGTTATGTTGTTGTTTTTTCATGAAGGATCCATTTTAAAGACTTTGGGTGATTAATCAGTTATTGGAATGAGAGTCGCCGGTCGGAATGAAAGTCGTGAGCATGCGAGGTCGCGAGCGCTGAGGCCGCGAGCTCCGAGGTTCCACTGTATTGCCTAATTATTTATTAGATTCACCCACCAACCATATGCATAAGTAAGCAAATATTTGGCTTTCAATAGCAATGAAAACAACATGAAAAAAATTTCATTATGATAATAATAATGCTCTTTTAATAAGCTATTTATCTCATAAGTAATGCTTATTTGTCTTTATGGTGCATAACAAAAACAAATCAAGCATTAGGAGGCATAATAAATACAATTAAAATCATGATAAAATCTCCACAATACTTGTACTAGTCATTTTCTGTTACAGAACGACCCGGCATATGATTAAAGAAAAAATTATGTTTTCCACACAGGAAAAAAGTTTGGGGACCCCTGGCTTAATGCAAATATAAGGAAGGAGCTATTGGGTATGTGTGTATCAGTAGGTTACCTCTGGCTGAGTTCCTCCAAGTATCTGCTGCTGAGCGACATGTTCATCTCTAAAGCTTTGATCCTATTGTTAAGCCTCATGAACACCGATTCCTTCTGGTTGGAGCCGTGCACGTGGTTGCCGTTGCCGTAGCTCGGCTCGCCCGAGTTCTGCAGCTCGGCGTAGAAGTCGGTGGCGGTGCGCTGTAGTGTGCTCTGCGCCTCCTCCAAGGGCTCTTCCTGAGAAGCGAGGTGAGAAGGATCCTGCTGGACCTCCTCAATGCCTGCAGAAGGCTCTGGGCCAGGCCCAGGCCCGGGCAGTTCTGTGGGAGGTGGGATTTCTGTAGGTCGTACGTGTGTGGGAACGGAATGAACGGACTGCTCTTTGCTGAGTGTGGGGAGCTCCGTCGTCTCGGGGACGAGAAGTGAAGTGGTGGGAGTGAGGATCATAGAAGTGGTGGAGGTGAAGGTGGAAGCGAGAGAGGTGCTGGCAAAGGTGTGGGTCGGCGTTTCAGGTATACGCTCTATGTATCGTGGTATCGGATCTTGGGGCTCATCTGTGGGCAGAGAGTCAGGAATGCCCTCGGTGGGCGTGGCTTTGGAGAGCGAAGCCTCAGAGAAGCTGTGATGGGGAAGGGAGGAGGTGTGGCTTGGCTCTAATAAAATTGGAGGATCAGTGATTGGATCCAGAGTAACAGGGGGCGAGTCAATAGGCGCAATGTCTTCACTTTGGGTGGGCTCTACCTCCAAAGGCTTCTCATAGGGCAACAAGGGGGTGCGAGTTGGACTGGGGTCTGGGAGTTGCGTCGATGGTCGCGTGTGTCTCCTTGCGTGTGTGTGACGCTCTCTTTGTACCCGTTGAAGAGCCAGTGCTGCAGAACAGCGAAGGTGGAGGTGCTCGTGGAAGCTGGCTAGACAAGACAACGTAGAAAACTGGCTGCAGTAAACGGCGCTCTCCCGGAGGCGTGCCTCCTCGCGCCGCCTCTCCTCATCGCGCTCTTCCTCTAGAAGGGTCACGGTGGGTGGCATTGGCTCTTCCTCTTCATCTTCAATGAGAATGACGATACGACTATCTTCAGGTGATGGAGTAGAGGGGGAATCTGGAATGGGTACTTCTGGATCCGGCTTCGCCAGAGTGGAATCCAGCTCTGGAGTTTGGAGGCTGGGAACGAAGAGAAAACGAGAAATCGTTCTTGAAACTGCACGCATAATAATAATGATAGTAATACTAACAATAATAAAAATACGTTAATTATTTCCTGATGCTGGGAGTGAAAAAACTATTCGAGCGGCTGTAAAAATATAGGCTATTATTCAGAAATTTCAAACAAAAGCAGCATTCCGCAACAAAAAGAAACAAAAGCATATTCGGTGTATTGTGTGTGTATGTAAAGCTAAAAACATACATTTCTTGTGGCTGCGTGAGTGTTGGGGTTGGCGTGAGTGTAGATTCTGTGTCTTCTGTGATGTTCTCGTTGCCTGATGACGTATTGCCTACAGAAAGACCATCAAACACAGAAATAAAGAAAGGAACGCAGAAAAGCAATAACAGTGGGACAAAGAGTGGGAAAGGGAAAAACAACAGCCTGAGTCAGAGACTCGCCCACCACCTCTCCCCAGATGAGTGCGGACCCCCATCCTCCAACAACTCTCAGTCATGCACAAAGAAACTCATTGTTCATCAAGAAATGCAGCCTTCTCTGGCTGAAGCACATCCACACATGCAGAATTTACCTTTAACTCGAAACACACAAACACACCGAGCTCCCAAAACAAGAAACAGCAGGAAAAACTACTAGATCACAGATACTGAAAATCTACGATGAAAAGAAATACAATTCCCGGCACAAATAATGAACATATTTTGCAACTTTCGTAATTATTCCAAACCATAGAGCAAATAAACTCGTTTTTTTTTACTGACGGTCAGCTAATGGTAATGAGTAATATGTACATATCGAGCTTGGCCAGCTTTACAAAAGTGCGTTCCACTCGAGCGAACTTGTAAAGTAATGACTTTGAGGTTTGTTCTGGATTTCCTTGGAATGAAGCTACTTGCTCAGGCACAGCGAAGCAACTTTGCATAAAAATAAATACATAAAAGAAAGAAAGGCTAATACTGTGCTCAGCTCTAGAAATGATGACATTAAATAGAATGGAATGAACTGACTACTAACTATCACACAGTCTAAATTCAGTTGAAGTTACTGTTATACAGGTGAATTCTTTTTTTGAGAATATAATCTGGGCACTGCAGCTGTTTGCTCTGCAAAAAGGCTCTCATGTGCAGGTTCCATTCATTTTGCTTTTGAACTTGTTTTTTTGCACACTTTTCACTGACCATGACCTCTTGAAACTGAGCAAGAATGAGCATGCTCAGTTCATTAGCGCATACACCGATAGAAATCCCTAAAGTTTGTCAAATCTGATTAAAAGTGAGGTATTGAAAATTAAAAATAAAATAAAAAAAAGATGGATTTACAAAAGTAATGATGTACCTTCCATCTGAGCTCCATCTTCAAGCTCTGGCTTGGCCCCGAGCACATTCGCAGCAATGTTGTTGACCATTGTTAGGATTGCATCTGAGAGAAAAAAAAAAAAAACTGTGAGAATATTTACTGTTGACATGTACCGCTTGTGGTCTGTTTATGAAGAACACAAACGATACATGTATCAGTCTTGGGATTTTAAATAAAAGACGAGGATAGAAATGTAAGGAGGAGATTTTAATTTAAAAAGTGAAAGCAGTACAGATTTTGCCGCATTTTGTAACAGAGAACCCTAAAGAGATTGGAGCCCCATTCAGAAACAGAGCCCAGGATCCCAAATCAACATGTTCATTAAAAAAATAAAGAAATGTATGCATGAACGCTGGTGTGAGATTTTTCTTTACATCATTACAACACAGACGGACACTGTGTGTGCAGTGTGAGGAGGGAATACAGAGCCACCAAAGTAAACAGGCTCAACTGGCTGCAGGGTTTAGAAAATAAACCAAATAAACCATTACCCATGAAGCCTTATGGGATGGGTGGGTGTATTTTAAACATAGCTTGAGGGTGGGATTTTAGAGATTCTATGAATCATTTTTTATTAAGTACATATGTAGTGCGTTTTGGATTTTTATTATGACAGCCATCATGAATACACTCTAATCAGGATCGTTACAGCTGTCCTACGCTGTCCATCTGTGAGCAGTCTTTTACTAAAAGCCAAAGAAGCCATGCGGTTCCCAGGAAGTGCTGATACTAAGTGCTTGCATACATACTTGTAGCAGAACCCAGAAGATTCTTGGATGCCTTGTCTTCAGATGGAAGGTATCCTGGAGGGTAATCTATGGAATGGAGGTCTGGAGTTCAGAGAACACCTACAGTACATTAGCTAATATTCACTCACAGTATCTCATATCCTATAACCATGGAACAAACAAGCACTTCTTTCTCCTCGATACAAAATGTAAATCGTACCATAATCCTCGTCCAAGTACTCGACCCTCTCAGAGGGATACTGCGAGTCAGCAATCTCATCATACTCCTCCACCATACTGGTACCAAACACCCTGACAAACCGGGGAAAAAAATAACATGTTGGTACAATTAAAAAAATAATTAGAGAACGGACAAGAAGGATGGAAATACATAGCATTTCTGAAAGATAAATATAAATGGAAATGACACTGTTCAATACATTACAACATAAAGCTACAGATCAACCGTACATGTCACCACCAGCAGGGGCTCCAATCTTAAATATCAGGGCTAAGACCACATACACCGATCAGGCATAACATTATGAGCGATGAAGTAAGTAACACTGATTATCTCTTCATCATGGCACCTGTTATTTTGAGGTATTTATTAGGCAGCAAGTGAACATTATGTCCTCAAAGTTGACGTGTTAGAAGCAGGAAAAATGGACGAGCGTATGGATTTGAGTTTGACGAGGGCCAAATTGTAACGTCTAGACGTCTGGGTCAGAGCGTCTCCAAAACTGCAGCTCTGGTGGGGTTTCCCAGTCTCCAAATTGCTCCAAGAAAGAAACAGTGGTGAAGCGGTGACAGGGTCACGGGCAGCCAAGGC
Organism: Silurus meridionalis; assembly: GCF_014805685.1. Classification (NCBI taxonomy): domain Eukaryota; kingdom Metazoa; phylum Chordata; class Actinopteri; order Siluriformes; family Siluridae; genus Silurus; species Silurus meridionalis. Next base: position 10,470,874 of record NC_060906.1, on the reverse strand, counting down.
TCATTGATGCACGTGGAGAGCGAAACCTAGCTCGTGTGGTCCGATCCAACAGCTCAGACTGCTGAATAATTTCATGCTGTTAATGCTCAATGGGTCAGAACTGTTTTGGCAGCACAAAGGGGGACCAACACAATATTAGGCAGATGGTCATAATGTTATGCCTGATCGGTTCCTAAAGGGTTGTGATAGAAACATTGAAATTAAATGTGTGCATCATTTATAATTTAGACTGAGATACCAGACCGACAGGAAGACGGTTGTTTAAAATCTCACCTGATTAAACTGAGGGGGCAAAAATGCTCGGAACCGAAATGGGAAAGCAGCTCGACCTGCACGGTGTAAAACGAGAAATCGAACAAAGTGATTAGAAAGCAAGACTCCACACCACACGTATGCATTTTCTCTTCCTAATCGCAGCTGAAACCCAGCCAGAGTATTTGCAAAGCATTTTTAATGTTTATTTATGACAATATTACAATAAATAAATAGATTTATGTAAGACAGACGTGTACCAGTGCCATGCGTTTAATCTACTCAGCCTTTGCCACCAAAGCTCCCATTATTGTGCAATCAAAACATCTAAGACAAGAGAATGCTAACCTTTATGTACTTGATGAACATCTGATGCAAGGCAGGAGAGGGGAAGAGAGAAACAGGAAAAGAATCAGTAAGAGAGACTGGATTCAACCCACAAGAAAGTTCTTTTGTACTGATATGAGGAGAGGTTTCATTCAAGAATATGAACAACTCTCGAAACAGAGCAATATACGTGCAGGAAAAATGAGAAAAGGCAAGAGAGATAAATAGCGAACATGAAGGAACAGGCCAAAACCTAAGCGTGTGTGCGGATTAAAAAGCGATCCACCTTTGTTTAACCGGTTCGAAACAAGAAAAAAAAAAAAGTCTTCCACATGAATCAACACTGCGAGGTGACAAACTGTCGGAGAAATTGCGAAGCATAAAACCGGTAGCACAAACAGCTCCAAGCAAAACGGATGTAACATCCAATAAAACGCAGTACATACGAAGTTCTGCTTAAAGAGTTTACATGGCGCCCTCTCAGTGCTGAATAAAGCAGCTTTTTATGAGTATCTACTTCCTTTGACCTCTTTCCCTTCGTCTCCTTCTAGATCCCTCTTAGATTCTGTTTATAGATGTAAACCGGATGCTAAACAGATGATTATTTCTCTATACAAGATATTTAATACAAGTAATTCTGCCACATTAGCTGTACTTTCACTCGTCGTCATCTAATATCAGAGAGGACTTTGATCCCACGTGTCTGATGTGCGCAGGAACCAGCCACATTACTGCGCATGTTCTGGACAGCTTTCTTCTCGCTAGGAGAACGATTCTGATTAATTGGAAAGAGCTGTTATTACCAGTGGGTGCTCCCTGGATTAAATTTAAAGTCTTGTGTTTTGTTCATCCAAAAAAGATTTGCGCTACCGTTCAGGAATTTTATGATGTCTGGCAACCATTCTTGAGCCACTTGGTAAATATAGATGCATATCAAGTAGACTGAGTATCAAAGGTATAAGCAACTTTTACTCAAATACATTTAGGATTCAACATGTGTACTTTCTATTCCACGATAGTTTAATTGATAACGTCATTGCACCTCTGCTAAAGACGTCATTACGGTTTAACATTCGCAACCCGCATCCGCTGCCTGTGAGCAACTTTTTAGCACCGCTGGCCTTAATGAATTCCAAAAACTTTGAGAACCAGCTTTTGTTGATTAAAAAAAATTAAGAGCTGCATCATATCACAGTCAGTTATGTATTAATTGTTTTCCCATTGAATAATAATGGTTCTACTTTGACATGATACTTACGTTTTATTTGTTAATCGATACATTTTTGAAAGATCGCTTTACTACTTTGTCTGGTTTTTGTTTGTTTTTGGTTTGATCTTCGTTTCGTTCTGGCATGAAGAGGTTTTTGTGCTGATCTTGAGAGTTGAGGTATACAATTGAATGTGTCTTGGTGTTGAGGACTAGTGCATCTTTGGGCCTAAGTTCACTATGAATTAAATTCTCACCGATATTACTTTTACTCAAGTCATATAGGAATTTGAACCTGTAATGGAGTAAGTTTTACTCAAGAATGTTTTTCAGGTTCACACCTCTGACCGCAAGACACCGCCGCGTCCCAAATGACTCCTCTGTTCACGTGTTCTAACTGTTATTAATCTATTGGAAGACATTGGGCGTATCAAGTAAAATGGCACCGAACTCCTGATACAAGACACCTGGTGCAGTGATGAGACCTGGGGGAACAGGGATGTAAACAGGATAGTGAAAGAACTGGTGCAAAACCCCTCCCCTTACCTTAACATATTTGGCATACAGCTGTTCATCCAATGGGAAGCTTTGAACTGTGCGCTCATCACGTGCATGAAAGGTGCCAAGCTTCACCCACTTGTTGGTCGGGTATCTGTGGAGTAGCAAAAGAGTCATTTAAATACGGTGTGCTTAATAAAAATAAAAAGTGTTCATAAGAGTCTCATACCCAACTCGAAAAAACACTTACTGTACAGCTCAATACGTGAAAAGAGCCGACAACAAAATGCCTCTGAAGGAGCTAAGCGCTGATGACATCATACTTTAACTGTGTAACATGGAAACATGTGAACTGCTTCTGTAAGCGAATGCTCTGTCCACGAACCAGCGTTCACTCTTTAGCGTTTACTCTGTATAGTATAAAGCTTTCCAAGCTGCTAGACTCATTATTATATATTGTCATAAACGAAAAGATACAAGGACAAGGTGGTGTTGGTAGACGGTCAACTGCCAATCAAAAACCATTTATTCATGTGTTCGAAGAAAAAAGACGTGCCTTGTTTATACGTATATTTGTGCCTCGTTTATTAAAACCGTAAGCCCTGGGAAAGGAGAGATTGGATTTATGGGAGGAATATATAACATACCTGGCAACCCTATCAAACATTAAATAGACCCAAAAAAATGCAGAAGAAGCAGAAAAAAGAGAACGACAGTGAGAAAAATGTTGTTGTGTCGGTTTGTTTTGCACACACAAAAAAAAAAAAAAAAAAAAAAAACGTGCGAAGAAGGAAGACGACGACTCCCTTAAAAGTGTTACCGTTGCTGTTTCCATGACCACAAGGAACCAAAGGACCCAACAGTCTCTCCTTGTATTGACTTTAGTAATCATTAAATATTTGGACCGATCGCTGACTGGAAAAAAAAATGATGCAGTGCTCAGGAAGAGTTTTGTTTGGAAATTGGCACTCGGCGCAGTGTGCAAACTTAAAGCGACACCTCGTTTTGACACGTCGATGCTTCTTACGTCGAAAATGCGTTTTCCGGTTAAAGTAAAGCAACAGTTTAAAAGCTATGCTCTGGTATTAAGTCTGACTCGGACCTAGGGATTAGAGTCCCTTGGTAAATTTTTTTTTTTGCAGGTGTGAACACAACAATCACACTTCTGTGTCATTCGAAGCATTCTGTCTGAAAATAACCGAATAGTGAGCTCAAGCCACGTTTATAAGTGAACCACAGCAGCATATAAACCATTATGGGATGTAGGCAGAACTCTTATGTAAATTTCTCATTTCCCACTACAATCGTCTTGCTTTGTGGATTTCTACTCGTCCTTGAGTTGTTTTTTTTTTATGTACAATGAACCTTTGAAAGCTTTTCTGTTTGTTTTAAATGTATGCAAAAATAAATAATATTTAAGAGAGAGATCAGAAAAAAAAGGGTGGTTTACCTGTCACTGATTGACACCAGGAAATCTTTTGGAGTGGAGGAAAAGAGTTCAAAATTCGCAATATCCAGCTGCTTCACCTGGATTGGCTCACAAAGCTCAATAACGAACCTGAAACCACGGAGAGTAAGGCAGAGAGTAAGGCAGTAAGTAAGGCAGAGAGTAAGGCAGTAAGTCTTTGTGTGATTAAAGAAAGAAGAAGTATATACACTTTTGTCAACAAAATCTGCCACATAATGGCTTTTACATTCATATCTTTAAATGCTGATATAAGCACTTATTCATTTCAACATTGACAAATCTGTTAAAAGTTAATCAAGTCAGGTTGCCAGGTGTAAGCAGCTGTGGAGACACGTTTTAACAGTGCGACCAGCATTTAATTTTTTTTACGGGAAGAACCTTAACGTGATATTTTATTGACCGCAACTTTAAAAAGCAAGAGAGATGGAGGATCTCAAATCACGAATGTTTATATGATCACACACTTTTCTCATTCCATTCTCCACCTCAGTCTCTCGGTGTTTCGAATGACCAGAGTGACTCACCAGATCTTATTACTGCAGGGGTTGAGCATGTAAAGATCCATATTCTCCATTAGAATGGCAGACGTGCTCTGGTAAAGAAAATAAAGAACACGCGCATTTACACTGAGAGCATTCCTTTCGCATTGTGAGATTACCTGCTTTTCAGAAAAAGACCGGATTCAGATATAAATAAATAAATAAATAAATAAATAAATGGCTCCGCAGCTGTGCATTACCTTAGCCTCGTTGTTGGCTGCGAGAATTTTGGCCCCACACTCCACAGAGGCATAATTATTCTTAAAGTTCTTCTGAATCTTTTTCACTGTATGGGGGATGCCGTTGGATGACGTGTGCAGACCTAGAACAAGAATAATTTGATTTGAACGCATTTGCTGCAAAAGTCACACAATAATCGCGCTTCAAACCTCGAGCATGAAGAATCGGGTTTGTTGGACAAGGAATTTGGTTCCAGCTGTTGGTGACTCTCAAAAGTACCGACATATTATAGACAAGAAACCTACAACATAACATGGAGCTTTTAAAATGGTTTATGCACGGCGGAGATCTAAAACAGAGACAGCTCGAAGATAATCTGTGGTGTCTGCAAGTGAGCCAGTTGTCCCGCATTAACCTGCAAGACAGCTTAATGAACGCATGTAAGTTTCAGAACGTATTATCCTGCCTAATAACAACATTGGAAGCAGTGTGTGCAGAGTCCGCGCTTTACATTAGATTAAATAACAGCCTTGTTCTGTTTGTTTTTGATTCGGCTCGGAAAAGCGCTAGAATGCAGTAAACACACAATAATCATTGGACACGTCTTATTATTTTAGTTATAATTCAAGCAACTGATTCCTAAAACTGACTGTTTCAAAGCCAGATTTGAGCTCTCGTGTCTCTCGTGTTTATGGGCGCTCGCTGCCACATGCATGCATACTGTAAAGTTTATGTAGTACTGTACTAGAAATTGCTCCGTTTGGCTAAAATTGCACTGCGCACCATGCTGCCCGAGCAGCCGATTTATCTTAAAGTTGTAATCTTGCATACGGTGTAGATTTATTCATTGATAGAGACTCGAAATGTAAATTATGTACCATAATGAGTTAGGCCATGTCTCGACTTGCGATATTTTACGATGGGGAAACGCATGTCCACCGTAACTCAAAGACTCCTAAACATGTGCACACGGATGCTAAATAATAAAATGCCTTAAATCATTTTATCCATCAACTAAATACTATAGAACACTGCTGCACGAGATGTGTTAGAAATTCGCTCTTACTTTTCTTCTCCTCCACCTCCATTACTTTTTTCTTCCATTCATCAAAAGTGGGGATGTCCTCTTTGCCAGGGACAGGGGGATCGGTCCCTCCCTCGGGTTCAGTCACCTATCCACAACACAGGGCCGTTTTCAAACAAACTCTTACATGACGTTTACAAATAAAAGCGACACACGGTCACATAGGGACAGAGCTACGGAGATCTACGGATCCCATTTTTACTTGGCGAATCCTCTGATGTAAATTAGCGCCGAGGCTCGATGCCCCGGGGATGTGAGAGTGAAAGTACATAAGTGCGTTATTAAGGAGCAATGGATAGCTTTTCCGGGAATTGATGAACACTTGAAACCTTTTTTTTTACTCAAATTCGGGTGGCTGTAAAACATCTATTCAGGGATGGACCACTGCTTCTGTGGTCCCTATTTAAACACCCCTTCAGCAATGATTTAAATGAGCACAAGGACTCGTTTATATTACAAATCGGACCTGTGCATTTACCACTTCCTGGTTCTCCTGGGCTTGAGAGTCATTGACTGTGTTCTCTGGCTCAGTGAGGTCCGGCTCAGCCGAATCCAGAGGGGCAGTCAGGTCAGCATTGGTCCCTGGATCCTGATTCTCAACTGATTCCACCAACACACTGCAGAGAGAGAGACAGATCCAGCAAGGAAGAAGGAGGGGGGAAAAAATGGACAGCCATATTTATAAAGTGCATCTTGGAACTGAATTAAATCTCATTTTAAAAAGAAAGAAAAAAAAGGCATTTTTGTATTCATATTTTGAAAACCCTTTTTTTTGACGAGAGGTCACGTTTCAAAAAAAACCCTGTTAAAAAAAAAAAAAGGATCAAATGAAGGACGGCGTGCTTCCACGTGCTCTTGTTACCTTATCACCCAGTTGTAGTTGGGAAGCCTGCAGGTGCTCAGTACTCACCTGCTGAGTGTAGAGCCAGAAGCAAGGAGCTGGCTGGAGAGGGCCACAGAGCCCAGCTCACACTGACTGGCACTAGAGTTCTTTAGTGGGGAACCAGCACTGGCAACCTCTAGTGCACTAAGGGGGAAAAATCATATGCCATTTACCAAGGACGAAAAGATGGACAGAGAAAGAGAAAAAGGACGAAGACAAATTTAAAATGGAGGAGGAACGACGAAGCGATTCTATCCAGGGTCCGAAAGGGCGACAAAACAAACAGGGAATTGACTTCCTGTGACATGGGGACAGGTCATTTTGCTAAGGCCTATTAGACTTTCCGGACCACAAAGCCAGCAGAAGAATGCGGATCCTACAACGGCAAGTTAGAGCGAGGCATTTCCAGTGCTGAGGTCCGTTCAAAAGACGTGAAAAAGCAGGCGAAAAGCTTCAGCCATTACAAATCCCAGGTGCGATAGCGACAGCGATGCGTGATACTGCTGATTCGGGCCGATTGATGAACAAAAACAAAAATTCTATAAATGCAGGACGTTTCCCATAGAGGTGATTTGAGGAACCTAATCGTGGGATCATGTTAGTACAGGAATGATTCTGCATGAAATGTTATTCAAAGGTCAATCACAACAAATAACGAACCAACTAAACTTTTCGCACCTGGAGGCGCTTTCCGATGAGGTGTCTGAGGTAGGTGCCGCCGGTTCCGGGGCGTTCCCCGAGTCGGCGCTGATGTCCGCATTAGTGTTCGAGTCTACGTGGAGATCGGATGATGGTTCAGCAGGAGATGTAAAAGACGTTTCAGCAGCAGCAGCGTCGGTGTGCTCCGGTGAGGGCGAGGCCTTGGAGGGCTCGGTTTCCACTGGATGGGGTGGAGGTGGTGGTAATGATGACTGAGATGATGAAGGTGGGGGCTGTGTTTGAGCAGGCTCTAGTTGGTCAGAGTTGGTATTGGGATCAACCTCTAAATGTGGTGTGTCTGGTACAGTGTGTGCCTCCTCCAGCACCTGCTCTACTATAGTCACAGCCTAAGGAACCAAAAAGCAGAACAGAAATTCAGGGGAAATTTCTAGAAGGGGTATAAAAAATAAATAAAAGAAAAGGGGGGAGGGGATTTTTTTTTTTAAATATAAAAAACGTGTCAAAATAACAACATTTCTCACCTCTTCAGGTTTGTCGTCTTCTGCTGTGTCTTGTTTTAGCTGCTCCTCTAGTGCAGCCCTCTCGGTCTCCAATCCCATGTTGTAGGATGATTGTAACTTCCATTCCTCCTCAACCTGGTAGAATAAGTAACATCATGTCAAAGCTAAATATACCCCTCCCTGACTTCAACAATACATTTATAGAGCGGTGTAAATTAAACGCATTGCTTTTCTGCCAGCAGATTGTTGATGACGTCAGAGCCAGCTAGATTCCATTCATTAATATGAATGTAGTGGTTCTCTTTTCACGTGGCCCAAATCGTAATTTGATTGATAAATGTTACGGTAAAATGTTCTCGCGGATATTTAGAAATAGCAACTACGTTTAGCTGCTTTACCCCTGTACATTTTCCCCCTGTTTTTCTAACGTGCCCATCCAATGAGTTCACTTTCTCATCCTTAGTAACTGCCTGGTCAGGATGATTTTAATTGGGCTAAAAGTACAGGTACAAGCAAAAATCAAAACTAGGGGGAAAAAAACAAAGCATGCTAATAGAACAGGTATTTTTTTACTAGCTTATTCTCTGATACGGTAAAAGTTAGGGATGGTAAGATTTACCGATTCAATAATTGATATGTAGATCGATTTCTCCTCGCTAAACTGTTTCTCTAACGCGTTCTCTCAGTGGCGCTGCTGCGACGTGAATACGACCTATCGCAACGCTAATTAGACCGAGGCCTGTCCCGAGACTAACATTGCAGAGTTAGAGCTGCATCTTAAAGACAGAACAAGAAAAGACAGTTTTTTTCTTGTTTGCGTTAGAAGTCAGAAGGCACCTTAAGTAAACCAAAAACTTACTGTCTGTCTGAAAGCGACAACTATCTGCATAGTATATTTTTTCTGTGAAATCATATTGCATTGTGATGAATCGAATCGAAATCGTATCACATCTCATCACTAGCTGCTTCATATGCATGTGTCGCAGCGTTGGCTATGCACAGAGAAGGAGAATCGCATTGCCCTCAGTTATGGAAATGCGCATCCCTAATATGGGTAATTCTGGAAAAACCATATCCTGTTTAAACCACACCCACTTCACAGCAAAAAGCATTGATGCATGGATTGCATTACGCATCTGCTGTAACTTTGCCTTAATGTGTCTGAGGTCCGCCTTCCTCCACCTCTTTAATGCAATTGCTGCGCAATGGGGTTCGGTTTATGTCTTGTGTATTTAGGTGTATTGCAGTCCGTTTGGACATGTTTTATGGTCATGTTTGTTGGGGGGTTTCTTCTCTGTTAAGCAGGAAAGCGTGTAAGCGTGTGAGTCTGCAGTATTCAATATGGCATTTTGTATAAATAAAAGTTACGGAATTGGTCTTTGGTTCATAATTGGGTTTATTTTGATATCTGTGCACTGGTCCCATCGCCCCTTTTCTTCAGGATGTACGAGTTTATTATTGGTTGAGGTCTGATGGTGGAAGTTTACACTCTGTGATTCTCATTTTGAGAGGGCAGAGGTGTTTCCAGCTGACAGTAAGGCTGCAGTAACTCAAGTAACCCTTTCTGGACAACTGTATTTGGAAGTAAAGGGTCTCGGGAAAGCAAAGCACACTGGAACCTGCTATGAAGCACTATGAAATCATCATCATAGTGTTATTATATCTGCAAACATCTCTTCCAGGTATATACGTCATAAGAGCTCGAACAGCATAGGCCTTCGGTAAACTCCTTAGGTCGCAAGGCCCACAAGCTTATCCTTAAATCTATGCAGGATCAATGATGCTTTGTTGGGCCGTGTTTGTTCAAGGAGGCGAAGAGTGTTGAAAAGCATACAAGCAAACAGCAGCCACGTAGTTGTTTATACGAAACATGTCATATGACCACAGGCCACGAAGTGATGCTCCTTCTGGTTAGTAGATATCAAGTGAGAGGGAAACTAGCTAGCGGGTGTGAAATGACTAAATGGGAAGAACATGGGGTTAAAGTGCATTTTTATTATCCATACAATAAAATAATGTAAAGAGTTGAACAAAAATGTGATCAAAGCCCCAATGATACTCAAGGATCCGGCAGACGGGGCGAACCGATTCAAATTAGTGGAGAAAAGCAAACTTCCTCGACAAGACACATGCCGAAAGTGATTCAATGTCAATCTAAACAGTAGACATGAAACTCCACCTAAACAAACTCGACCTGTGGGAAGATGAAGATCTTAAGGGGTGAAAACTAAAAAAAATTCTAGTAAAAAAAGGGAATGAAGTCTCAACCGGAAATAAAAAAAATAGCCAGCAATGGTGTCGAAAAACATGTTGACTCACTGTAATGTCTTGGTGTCTAAAATTGATTAGACTTGTCTAATTTCAAATGAACATCTGACACATGAAGTAGAACCTCAACAGACTCCATATTCACAAACTGCTCCCAGATTGTGTCCTTTAAAGCATTTACCCTGATATTAAACACCACTTGATCTTTGCTGCACTTGTGAAAGTTGATGCACTGAAGCTTTTGTTCGCCGCGTGGTCAAAACTGTTACCTCGTCGTTAGTCCTCGTCTCCCGTGTCGCGTGCGCGCTACTGTCCTGTGTAGCGGGTTCTGGGCCTGAAGACGGCTGTTCTGTACATTGGACATGACGACTTGAAGACCTGTGACACACAGACACAAGAATAACCGGTTAAGCACCTTCGAAACCAAAGCTTCAAAAGGTTAGAGGCAGGAATTAATGTTTGTATATATATATATATATATATATATAAAAAATACAAAATGTATGTGTGTATAGATAGATAGATAGATAGATAGATAGATAGATAGATAGATAGATAGATAGATAGATAGATAGATAGATAGATAGATAGATAGATAGATAGAGATAGATAGATAGATAGATAGATAGATAGATAGATAGATAGATAGATAGATAGATAGATAGATAGAGACTTTTTAGTGCTGTCGATTAGAGCTACAGAGCTCACAGCTGCTTTAGTTTGTTTTTTTTGAAACTGGAAAAATCTCACACAATCATGCGAATCGCTGGGATTAAGTTAAAAAAAAACTTGCCACAAACTCGCGCCTTGTGCGCGCTACACGTCGCATGTCCACACGATCTGAGGCTGGAAAGGCCACGATCATGAGAGAGTGGAGAACAGCTGGGACTGCTGACGGTCAACTGATATACACGGCGTTACTAGAGAACTTCACCTTGAAATCTGGCCTCCAACCTGCCCACATGGAGGCAAATGTTAGCATGCTGTCAGCACCACGGCCTACAAGAGGTGCCTTTTAGGTAGATGCTCGGTTCGCTTTGCTTCCGTCGGATAATACATGTCTATCGTAAAAAAAAAAGCCCTCTAATATCTAAAGCCGCGTGAAGGAGGTGGTGCTCATGCTCGGTTCTTGTGCTATGCAAAGCATTAAAGCCCAAAGAAGAGCTCCATTTTTAGAAGTCATGTGTTATCCCTGGACAAAAGGCAGCCGAGGGCGCATGGCTGCTGGCTGCTTGCGGGGGGGGAAACGTGAAACCGTCCATGCACATCGCTCACAACACGAGCTCGAGCGCTAGAAAATAAACTGCCACCTAAAACTGCAAGGAGGTTTATCTGTGTATGAGTTCAAGGAAACATAATTAAACTAGTATAAACAGGTGGTGCTTTCCCAAGATAGACAGGTATGGGGAAGGGGTAGGTCAGTGGTTAAGATGTTGGACTTCTGATCAGAAGGTCCTAAGCTCAAATCCCACCAACACTAAGCTGTCACTGCAGTGCCCTTGAGCAAGACCCTTAACCCTCAAGTGCTCAAGTGTATGTGAAGTATACACATGTATATACACATATCTGAATTAAACAGAAGAGATGGGTGGATATGTATGACAGATATAGACAAAAAATAAATAAATAAAACAAAATTAAATTAGTGACCCTGTGTGATTGTCAGTAAAAATGTGTCCATGTGCTGGTATAAAAATGTAAAAGTAAAAAGTTTTTTTTTTAGGTAATTCTTTAGAAAATATTTTTTACTTCCCTGTCTAACAGGATGCAAAAAAGGAGCTGACTGGAACACCGGAGGTGACGAGACAACCGAGTATCTCAAAGCACTTCAACACCACCGCCGAAATTGGGATCCGAATGAAAACTATTTGCAGCTTTATAACGTAGCTGAATTTAACGCCGAGTCAGCAAAAGCAGGCTTGCTCATTCTGGCTCAAAATCCGATTCAAATCGATGCCTGTGTGCTGTGCTTGATAGACAGCAGATTCCTGCCTAGAGACAATTCAGAATCGAGTTGTCTGCTGTGCTGTCAGTTGCGTAATCGGGGACTTGGATGAGGAAATGCACAAAATAACAACCACTTTCTCACCTGTACAGCTAAACCTGGTAAACGTGACAAGCTCATGCATTCCAACAGCATGTCAGGAGGAGCGATGATGATGGGAATTTGTTGTGTAATTTCCAGCACTGCATTTCAAAGCAAGGTTATTACCATTCCACAGAAAACGATTCATCACCAGTATGGAACATGATGCGTTATATTATAAATCTGTGCTTACAGGGTAGAGATCCAACAAGCCTTCAACTGCAACATGATTCGCCCTAAGTGTTTAATCTCGTTTCTCATCGGCGCAGTTGCTATTAAAGCTGCTGCTACAGATTGTTGTAGTAATCGAGTATCCTAACGATTATTCCATCGATCAGTGGGATAAGAAGTCATTTTTCTGTATTCAACAGCGATCCAAAAAAAAGACGGGTCTCTTAAAATGAACAAGGAAGTAGTTTTCCTTTTAGGAAATTATTATTGCTGAAATTCACTATACAAGAATATAAAATTAGAACAAAATAAACCCATTTAGTGCATTCAATTGGCAAATTACATCAAAATGCAAATGCAGTTGCGTTCAAAAAGTTCCTCGGCAGTAGAGCAGGTTATGGGAAACTATTTATTTAATGAAACGCAATTATGCGATGTGGTTTTCCACGGATCACATCCGTGTGCTTATCGCCGGCCGCTGCGGAGGGATTATTTGACAGCATAATATATAAAAATCCATTTCGAATGACTTTAAACGCGGTGACCGTGCTGTACGGTGTTTATGTTTTGGTTTGAAACGATCCCAAACTTTGGAAACTTTCTGCCGCTTTCTTTGGTCTGAATCTTCCCCGATTTTTTCATTAAAGCTTCTTCTGTGTTACCGCTCCAGAGCGCTCCAGGGTTTAGCGGGTGGCACGTCAGTAATAATGGCCCGTGGGAAACGCAGTGCTCCGTGTTTTGTTAAATGGACTAAACTAATTGTAGCAATGAAATTACTCGAGGAATCGTTACAGCCCAAGCGGGTATTAAAGAAAACGGGATTAAATAATGAATAAGGGATAAAATGTAATTTTTTAAATCTCATCCTGCATATAAACGACTTATTAACAAACAAGCATCGAGACTCCGTGGGAATTCGAGAAATCAATCACTGCTGCATGACACTTTAACAGCAGCTTTTTTTTTTTTTTTTTTTGTACAGAACAACTTACTGAACCAGACAGTCCAGATCTTCAGTCATGCAGAGCAACTGTACAAAGCAACACATATCACATCTCAAGATTTCTTTTTTTATCTTCAATTCATTTAAATAGGAACAACTAAAACAACCAACAAAATGTACATCCTACACTGTGACTTCATGTGCAATAGATGAGACATCGGTTACAAGTAAGACATGAAAATGGAGCCTTTAATAACCGCCTACTTAAATCAGGCTGTTTACATGAAAAAACTAATACTGATGTCAAGTCTATATTATGTATGTTGAATTGATCTTAATAGGCTGTAGCTTTCTGACAGGCGCCACGCCTTCTTTATCCTGTGTAACCCTGCGTACTACGACAAAAACAACTGTAACTGTTCACAATGGAAAACGCATTCTTCCTTTTAATTATCGGCATCGGCCACATCAGTCTCATCACCTGAGGAAAAACAGTTACTGGTGGCGTTTAACCACAAGCCTTCTCTGTTTCTGTTCATCTCATCTCAATTTTAAAAAGTTTATTTCTTATTTTTTTAGCATGTTTGTCACACTTTGTTTCAGATCATAAGTAATTAAAATATTATTACCGTATTTTCCGGACTATAAGCCGCTACTTTTTCCCCACGCTTTGAATCCCGCGGCTTAAACAATGAAGCGGCTAATGTATGGATTTTTCCTGAGTTTTTCCCGGTTTCACAAACTTCAAGCCAAAAAACTGAGCCCCATAACATTAGACCAGTAAAATTGCAGAACGGGTTCAGGTGAACCAATGAAACTCTTTGATTTTTTTTCATGATTTTTAAACGCACGACGATGCCAAAAGAAAAACTCTCGAGAGAAATTGTTGTGAAAGGAAGGAGGAAGACAGTGAACAATGACTTTCTTGGTAGGCTCCTGTTTAGATACAAGCCGTGTAACAGACACTGTCTTTCATTAAAGCCTGTGTAAAGTTCATTAGTTTCAGTGTAGACAGGTTTATAGACAGGTGCGGCGTATTTATGTTCAAAATAAAAATCTTTGTAAAATTCAGTGGGTGCGGCTTATATTTGGGTGCGTTTAAAACACGTGAACACAACATACTGTTTTAAATTAAGGTTTTTATTAAGCGTTTGCACCCTAAACCTAATAACTGGTTGGGCAACTTGCATTAAGTCTGTTACAGCGCTGTGGAGGAATTTTGCTCCACTCATCTTTGCAGAATTTTTTTAATTCAGCCACATTGGCGGGTTTTTGAGCATGCACCGCCTTTTCAAAGACTAGGCCTCTCCAAAGTCTTCATTTAGTTTTTCTTCAGCCATTCAGAGGTGGACTTGCTGGTGTGTTTTGGATCATTGTCCTGCTGCAGAACCCAAGTTCGCTTCAGTTTGAGGTCACAAACAGATGGCCAGACATTCTCCTTCAGGATTTTTTGGTAAACAGCAGAATTCATGGTTCCATTTATCACAGCAAGTCTTCCAGGTCCTGAAGCAGCAAAACAGCCCCAGTGCATAACACTACCACCACCATGTTTTACTGTTGGTATGATCTTTTTCTGAAATGCGGCGTTACTTTTTCGCCAGACGTAATGGGACACACTTTCCCAAAAGTCTTGGAGATCATCAAGATGTTTTCACAGAAAAACCATGAGGATGAGTCATCGCTGTGCTTGTGAATTGTGAATAATGTCTCTCACTGTGGTTCTCTGGAGTCCCAAAGCTTTCGAAATGGATTTATAACCTTTTCCAGAATGATAGATCTCAATTACTTTCTCATTTGTTTCTGAATTTCTTTGGATCTCGACATCATGTCTAGCTTTTGAGGATCTTTTAGTCTACTTCACTTTATCAGGCAGGTCCTATTTAAGAGATTTCTTGATTGCGAACAGGTGTGGCAGTAATCAGGACTGGGTGTGGCTAGAGAAATGTAACTCAGGTGTGATAAACCACAGTTTTAACAGTTTTCACACAGGGCCATGTAGTTTTGGATTTTGTTTTCCCTCAATAATAAAAACCTTCATTTAAAAACTGCATGTCGTGGTCACTTGTGTTATATTTTACTAATATTTAAATTAGTTTGATGATCTGAAACATTAAAGTGTGACAAACATGCTAAAAAAATAAGAAATCAGAAACACTTTTTCACACCACTGTATTTACACACACACACACACACACACACACACACACACACACACACACACACACACACACACACACACACACACACTATTATGGACAACAGTTTGTGGACACCCGAGTATAAGACTCCTATGTGCTTTCTAAACACCCCGTTCCACATTTGGTCCCTGTTCACTGTGATAATTCCCTCCACTCTTCTGGGAAGATGTTCCACTAGATTTTTCGAGTGTACTTGTGGAGATTTGTGCTCATTCAGCCACAATGGTGTAAGGTCAGGTGCTGATGTAGGTGAGGTGAGGAGCACTGGGGTGCAGTCAGTGTTCTAATTCACCCCAAAATGTATGGTCAGAGCTTTATAGCAGATCATCTTCCACTCCAACCCATATAGAGCAGAACTATACATTCATACTACATAGTATACATCCCAGTCCTTTTTCACCAATCAGTACAGCAAACTTTAGATGGGAGTCTATTGAGAAGCACCCGGCCTGGGGCAAAAGCGAAATATCTTCCCTCCTGTAGAAACATGCCCAAGTTCATGTGTTAAGAAATGCTCACATTATCAGCTCTCGAAGAAGGGTGTGAGAGGGGGTGGTTCGATGGCTTTATGGATGACAGGAAAAGAGGTAATCATGTTATTCTTCCAGTCAAGACAAAAGATCTGCAAGATGGACCTGATGAAAACACGATGTGGGCTAATTCTCCAGCGCTACACCAGTCGGGTCGGGTTACTATGAACTCGCTTTGAAAACTATGAGTTCGCTGTGATGGACGTAAAATTCAGCTCGGGTTACGATCCCGATTGTCCAAATAATGACTGGAATGACTCTCAATCCTTTACTTAAACCCAAATCCGAGCTCAGGCAGGGGGACGGAGAATAGATGACAGGGAGCTACACAATCAAAGATCAAGATCAATTAGCCTGTTCTCTATCTGATGTGGCAGACCTCTGGGTTTTGTGCCAGGCTTTATCTTTAGGCTCATCTGCCTAAATGGGTTCAGGAAGAGCAGGCATGCAGCAAAATCCCTCCGGTATTCCCTGTCACAACCTAAAAAAAATAAATAACAGTACGAAAGCGGAACAGATTCACGACATAAAAGTTATCGATGGGATGCATCAAAAATTTTTTTTTTTTAAAGTGTGCATCGTATACACTTTTACATCCTTTTTTTTTTTTTTTTTTGAATAGTGGTGTCGGTAAAATGCGCTTTATTGATATATAATTGTTAGCAGAATCGCTATGCCTTTGTTATACCAATAATTTGTGAGCAATATTTGATATGTAGATTGATTTCTCCTCGATAAATTTTCCTCAGTGCCGCTGCTGTGACGTGAATATGACGAGGCGTGTCCTCACAAAGAATACAGATTAACAAGGCAGAGGAAGAGCTGCATCTTCCTGGAGACAAAACAGGAAATAATTTCACTTTTGACAAAATAACCTGCACATTTAGTATTTGGCTGTTGGAGGAGGCCATATGCCAGGTCTTCAATACAGAATAACTCGCTACCACTGGCTAATCACCTCAATTACGTCACAAAAGTGAATGGACACTTGACCATGAATAGCAGCTGGACGAGGAATTCGAGATCTATTCGATCTCTAATCAAGTCTAAAACAAACAAATCCGACCTTTCAGCCCGAGACTGTGACCGTATAAGATGAAGACGGGAAATAGCTTCTCATTATTTTATAAATAACACAAGCAGAACATGATTGAAACGTATGAAACGTACGTACAGGTTGCGCAAGATGAGTTCTAAACGTGTGTGAGAGACAAATGGTCTTTGAAATCTGACTGCTAGTATTTACAAACTGACGCATTTAAAATTCCAAGGTGTAAACCGCTTTGTTTCCAGTTGTCCATTTAGCATCGGCTCATCAAAGCTTGATGTTAATAACGGGTGTGAACAGGCCTAAGACTAATTTAAAGCACAAGAGACAATGTCAATGACATGTCTTATGTCCTCAGGCATTAAAGTATAATACTATAATTAGACTATAAGTTGTATTGACATATTTGAGTCGTGAGATCGTGGTTTAATATTCAGAAGTCCTCCATGTACGCCAAAAGGGAGGAAGAGTAAAAGTACACGCAAGCTTGAGTGGTTTAAAAAGTCAACTGGAAAGTAGATCAGGATCTGGAGCATGTACTGAGCCGTGTGGCTGTGAGACAAACAGCCAGAGAAACAGGCAGAGTGACGCAACGAACCTCGTGTTGGAAAGTAGGCCAGGGCCTGAGGAAAATAAATGTTTCAATGCTGTCAAGCGGATAAAGAGGGGGAATAAAGCTGAAGGAAACAAGTGAACTTTAATTCATGGCCATTGCAGGTTCACAGAGCAGCTCTGGGGCAGAGCGAGGCACGTTCAGATAGGAGATATGGAGCCTAGTTACAGTCTATTAGATAAATATTCATGTGCAATGTTATGCAAAACCTACTGTCTTTCACTGAAGACAAACCACAGGAGGTCTTTCCTACCATTAGCCATCAAACTCTATAAACTCCCCCCCTTTCAGTAAGAAGCAGAGCTGACAGAATGAATACTGACAGCATCACTGTGCCTTTATATGCATTAGCAAAATCTTATATGTGTAATATAACACTACGTGTAATATTAAACCATCATACCATGTGCAATGTGTCCTTAGTTCCCGAGTACCTTTTTGTACTTTGAATACATTTTGTATATATAAAATATTTTTCATTTACATTTTTTTTTCCTCTGGCAAAAACAACAAAAATTTCCTCCGAGATTAATCTGGAAGAGATAATGCTTGCGGATTAATTGCGTTTGACTGGAGGGTGCGACCTGCAATTCCCATCCTCCGACCAATGCTCATCTTTCTGTAAAGGGCACGAACACGACACGCTGCATGATCTTAGCGCTGCCGTATTCTTTCAGTCATATTCAACACATTCGCAGACTGCACGGTATCGCACCGCGCTCTAGCTTGAAAAAACGAATAGCGCGCGGCGTCAGTGATTCGCCTCTAGAGGCCGCTGTCGTGGTGACAGCAGACCTTTACAATCGCTCCAGCAACTAACCGGTATGGATTTTTCCATATTGGATTATGGATTTGGTCGACCTCAAGACTAGACTGCAGTTTATATTTTCCTGATGACATAGAAGAGATTGACAGTATTGAAGTATGATTGACAAATACAAATTATTACAAGAGAAAAGCATTTGACGGACAAAAATGCCAAACACTTAAATAATGTTTAATGCTTTGAAGCAGGGCGGTTCCTGGCATGCAAACGGTTCAAAGGGGGATTAAAGCAAAGTCAAACTTACTCCGCATACTGAACAAGCAATGATGTTAGGTAACTGCAGGAATATTAAAGTGCACAGCATATACACTCATCTATCAACAGGGTGGATTAGATCTGCTAAAGTGCCCCTAGGTGTGAAGGAGTGTGTGCCCTTCAATGGACTGCTCATACAGGGAGATTTCCTGTCTCATGCCCAGTGTTCCCAGGATAAGCTCTAATTCCACAGTAACTCTGACCATTAAAGTGGTTTTCCCCCTGGTTTTATTTTGTTGATGCAAGAAAAACCCCTTAAGACAAGTCTGGCTTCTATAAAGGGAGATTCACAATGAGTTCAGTTTAAGAGTCAGTTAAAGGAGAAATCAAAAGAGTGCATGATGAATATAGGAACGTACACCACCGACTCACATCCTGAAGAAGCCTCGCCCAGTCTTTACATCGCGATGGAGGAACAACACTGCTTTGGACTCGTCAGTCCTTTCGGTTTCCATGCCAACCGCTCGTACGAAGTGCTCAGAAAGCGCAACACAAGATTTCAGCCGTTGCCGTTGGATACACGACCCACCCACCCCCCACCCACAAGAAGGACAATGGGTGGTTATTTATAACCTGTGGTTATTTCTACGAGTGCTCTTAAGTGGCATGGACAGAAAAGCATCTGCTCTGACGTCTGGAGATCAAAACCCTGAAGCCAGTCACAGACGTTCGATGAACTCATTTATGTGGAAAGGGATTGCTATCGATGTTTCATGATGCAGAAAAACTGGTCCAGTCTAAACAAACACGCATATGCTGCAAAAAAATGCAAAACAACCTCTGCATGCCCGGACGCTTATCATCTGTATTTACGAATTCCAGAGAACGCAAACTCACCAAGCTGCAAGTTTATACCTACATCTACTTATACTTAGAGCACTGCCCAGCTCATTCCTCATGTTCAATCCACAACAACGCTGTGTGCGGAACAACTCGCAGACTACCGTGTTTACACCGAGACTAACTATAGCCTCAGAGCTCGGGCGAGGCGAAAGCAGGATTACATAATCAACCTGCAGGCCCGCGGGGATAATTCTTCATGAATAAACGCAACCGGGTGATGACGACCGTTAGAAAAAAAAATATCCGGAACGATCCGGATCTCTCTCTATCCGTGATTAAACGCCATGTTTTGCCTAAACACAGGTGGTGTGCGCTCAGGAGTGCAAAACAGGAGTTAAAGCTACTCGTTTATTAAGTTATACGCCGAGGACACGTCGCATTTTAACATTCGAAACGTACGAAACTTTCCCAGCATCGAGTCAAAGCGATCACAAAACTTATATTATGCTTGAAGAGGGTTATAAGATCCTATGCAACCATCATAACCTGACTGAAATCACATCACACTTTTCATTCATTCTGGTGTTCGATGATTATGATGAGATGATCAGCATAAGCAGGCGTTGTTCATCGAATGGACACTGATTCTATATTACCATATTCACAACGCCTCCGAATGGTGGATTGTGAACATTACAATGAATCCCGTAGTCATATGACCCCCAGCTCTAAGCAACCGGCGGATTTGCTCACAACCTCTTTTCTTTCTTCTTCGCTTCTCCATTTTGGGCAAAAGATAAAAACACAGCAAACAAGCACAAAAAAAGTCTCTTAATCAATAGAGCACTGGCTCTAAGATCAGCCCGATTACCACAGGGATGTATGTGCACCAATGGAATAGGATTTGAGAGATCTGCAATATAAGCAACTTAAACAGAAAATCTCAAAGTCTCTCAAATGCACATAATTATAAAGTAATATAAGTAAGAAGACACGACCTGCCACAATTAGTTTGTGCCTCAAAGCAACAACAACACCAAAAAAAAAAAAACGCTCGGTAACAAGTTCAGCTACGCTGCGCAAAAAATGTGTCACTTTCCCCGATCGTGTTTAACAAAGTGTTGTTTTTGTCTTGAAGACAAGAGTCGAACCTGTTCACTGCGATCACTCCGTATTAGGCTCAGATGGCCACTACTGCACTTTATTTTAAATGATTGGAGGCTATAAGATATAAATGTTGAATGCAAACACAGAAAATTAACTTCAACTAATCAAAATTTCTCTTCTGCTGCTTTTTCACTGGTGTTCCCTTGTTTCAATTGTCCGTCACACTTTGTTCAGAAAATGATGTTTTCTAAATTCGCCGAGATCATTCGTTTCCTTTATCTCTGCAATCATTAAAGAGAGAGATAGAGAGAGCAATAAAGATAAGGAGAGAAATAGAGATAGACAGATACAGATAGCTTGATAGACAGACAGACAGACAGAGAGCTAGACAGACAGACAGAGAGCTAGACAGACAGACAGAGAGCTAGACAGACAGAGCTCGAAAGAGAGACAGACAGCTTGATAGTCAAATAGACAGACAGATAGTTCGATAGACAGACAGACAGACAGACAGCGCTATAGACAGACAGACAGCGCTATAGACAGACAGACAGCGCGATAGACAGACAGACAGCTCGATAGACAGATTGACGGATAAACAAAATGCAGTTTGGCATCTACCAGAACAGTAACTGTGCAAATTGACAAGTGCAGATAAATATGTAAGTATATGTACAGCATGTAATATAGATGTAAACATATGTTCAGTAAATAAATATAAAGGCTTTAGCAGTGGGGAAAAAAATATGCAGACTTGAAAAATACGAGTAAATGAAAATTAAGCAAAAAGCCGAATGAACAAATACACTAAATATATGTATATGTGGAATATAAGGCAGGATGTACAGTATGTAAGGTATATATAGATACACCTACATAAGAGATTAGTGCAGATGTATATAAGGCACAATATGCGTAGAGAATGAGGGGTATATAAATGACAATATGCAATACTGTACAGAAGATATATACAGTGTTTATAAAGTGATCTAACGGTGTGGTGTTGAGTGCAGTAGGATGATGCTGGACGGAAAAAAAATAATAAATAAAAGCTGTTCCTGAACCTGCTGGTTCTGGTGTGTATGTTTGTGATTGGGATGTGAGGAGTCCTTGATGATGCTGTGGGATCTGTGGTGAAGGTGATCAATGGCAGGTAAATACAAGAGATTTTCCTAAAACGATTCCAACATAATCTACAGTAATTAAAACCTAAATGTGGGTTTCAGCCATAATACGGTAGTAACTTTCTTTCTGAATTGTGAGTACGCAAAGCCGTCACCAGTCACGCATTAAAACTAGACACCAAACAAGTCAACATTCTACCCAACACACAAATAATCACCAATTGCGATTCTCAATGTTCATTTGTTCAACTGAAAGCTTCGAGTCGCATTAGTGGAGAAATTTTGGAAAATGCCCCATGAAGCGGTAGTTCAGCAACTTCTATTTTCCACTTTTCCAGATAAAGTGAAACTGCAGTTCTCAGCAGCCGCTGGAAATAATCAGCGAACAAAATTGAACTACTGCTTAAATCTATTCAAACCTGTCGAATTTGAACCAACATTTTGCATCGGAACAGTTGAGTTTGGTTCCATTAACTGTAATTACTCATATAGCTGGGCCTTAATGCTACCAAACCGCTATGTATAAAGATTATTAGGTATTATTATAACGGGTTTATATTATGGCACAGCTGTATTAGTGAAACCGATTAGTCAGAAGTGTTCATTTTCCCGACTGCCATAGTTTGTTATGGAATTTTACAGTAGCAAACAAACAAAATATATAAAAAAAAACAAAACAAAGCTTAGGCAGTTGTTGTGTGCTACCGAATATGAAATTGAGTTGTGTTTTTATTTTACAATCTGCTGTTGAATGCATGGTCTGATGATCTCATAGTTCTTCAATAAACTAAGCAGAAATAAATGAAAGAAGATGCGATCAGTAAACCCACAAAAGACCCAACTGGAAAGGATCAAATGGCACTTGCCAACAAAAGCATCTTTGTGCGAGCGTAAAACTTTGCACTATTCAAAACACGCAAGAGACAGGGACTGACACGTCGCTCGTTACTGCTGAAAATGTTTTTTTATCACCGAGACATGCTGACTGTGTAAATGCTCTTTCTTTTTTTTTTTTTTTTTTAAAGAAACTAAAAGTCATGAACTCTATACCCTCATTGATGGATCATGATCACTACTATAAACACACCCCCAAACCGCAACACACGGCTCCGGCATGAGATTTCATAATTATTTGTAAAATTAAAGTACTACAGTGTAATGGTTCCTCACCTGACTCTATGCAAATGTTGAGAAAGCAAATTAAAAACAAAATCGCATACTGATATGATCTGAAGTGAAACAGTAATAAACTTGACAAGGACAAAGAAAAATACAAGGGAAAAAAAATTGTTGCATCCAAGTCAAATGCAGAAATCTAGACTTCATGCTGTTGCCTCGTTCTCATTTTTATCTGCGTGCTGAATATTCACTTCCTGATCAATTTGAAGTTGTCTTCAAGGCAACTGCGGTTACGAGGACAAAAACATCAGGCAAGCTGAGCGACAACATGAATCCAATCTAATTCAATTTTTGAGACAACTCAAACATGCGACGGTCTCAGCAAGTCAAATCAGCACAGCTGCTCGGAGCAGTGGGAGTTCACGCTGTAGTTTCATATTACATCAGTATACATAAAGAAAAAAACGAGAAGGAATATACGACGTGGTATCGAAGAAAGGTTCGAGACTAGTTTCGTAGCACGCCACCAGATGGCAGCACGAGGCTGCACGCGCAATCGCGGGGAGCACTGGCCTTCACAAGTCGGGGTCACGGAAGTCATCGTCCTTTGATCGAGCCGGAGCGACTCGCTTGACATGCTTCGAAACGAAGAATTCCGGGACATAATCCCGAAGAGGCAGGAACGAAGGGAGCGCTGGATTGCTTTGCGAAAGGACTATTTTGAAAGTGATGGTGTGTAAACGTAGATGATTGAAGTACTTTCTTGTGAATGGAGCTTTTTGACATCACCTTCGATCTTTAAAAAACATGGAGATGTTTAGTAGCTGAAATGCTAAAATGAACTGAAAAAGGCAAAAATTCCAATTTGTTCCTGCATTTTAAGTCAAAAAATTTTTCGGCCTATTTGTACAAGGCTACTAAAGGAAAGAAGGCTAAAAGTGGTGGAGAGCCGACGAACCACATGGACAGCGACATTAAACAATGGTCAAAAACGCACACAATAGGATGTGTGCAAGCTGCTCGCGGATGGAGAAAGCGTAGGTCTTCAGTCAGAGAAAGCAGAGATTTGTGCCAGAGCTGCACTTCTCTCTGCCCACAACTGCAGGCTTTGTGTTTCTGCCTGACTCGGCTTTTCTTTCTCTCTTCAGCGTTGGGGCTGAACAGCAGATCGGTTCTGTGCATGCTGGGGAAAAAAAAGAACCCTTGCGGATTTGAGAGAGAGAATCGTATGTTGTACGGAGCGTTAGGAATGTCAGCGTTAGAGAGGAGGGAGGTTTGGCCGAGAGGCCGTGCTGACGATCACGCACCGTCTGAACAAAGCGTGCCTTTGAGTAGACGCAGAGTTTGATTAATACCAACCGGCTTTCAATCCGGTTCCAAAATAAGACTCACGTTAGTGTTGGATTCTCGGGAAATCCGGTTCCCGAGAGTTGTGAATACTGACTTAAACAAACACCAAAGTTTGTGATGTGCTTGTTAAACATCCTGGTAAATTTTCTGAAACTTTCAATGGAAACTGCATCTGGGGAATTTTTGGACATATTCCAACTTGGAAACTTACCGGGAATTTATGGGAAACTTACTAAAAAAAATAATTTTTTATACATTTTTTGGACTGATTTAACTGTTAGTATAATTTAGTTGTAACTTACACAAAGCACAGGGAAATTTTAGATATAAATGCACATAATATTTATCTGATTTACGCGAATACTCTCTATTCTTGGACATTGTTTTGTGTGCAGGATTCGAGGAATGATGTGTGCGTTATGTTATGGAGGAATAAACAGGGCATGTAGGGGGTGTGGCCTTAACAACCCTGCAGGAAGTGTGTGTGTGTTTTAAATTTATTTATCCAAGAGTCATCCTGTGAGACCCTTTTTTTTTTTTTTTTAACTACGTTTAAGTTTCTGCCATTTTGTAAATTCCCACTTTACTCCCTTCAATTCCCAAGGAAAGTTTCCAAGCCGTGAGAATTCCTGAAATTTTGCAACCCTAGATCAGGCATATTAAGGCTGAAGAGGCCTGAGATCTTTAGCAAACCATGTCTTTGTGGAGGGTCTAGTAATCCATTCACATGCAAAATATTTCTGTGTCTATGTATTTTATCAGATGAGAACATTTTGACGACGGGTTTCTGGCCATGAGATACTTGTGTTTCTGCAACTTCACTGGGCGGGGTAACAGAACGATGCCTATGATTGGCTGGCGGAAATGTGACCGGCAGAAGGCCGGAATTCAAACGTGCACAAATCGTGATTGACATTCGCAATTTTTTGAGATCGATTTCCCATATAAACAAAAACGCGTATTCATCATGAAATTGGGAATGTCCCATGTGCTGACACGTGTGCACCGCGACAGATCAGACGGTAAAACGACGATCTTCGAGCGTGTTTAGGCGCCGAGAGTTCAAGAAACCAGCAAAGCCAACATTCGTATCTGTTCATTCCCAATAGACTTCTGTGGGCAGAAACTGGTCTTAATCAGCATATAAACGTGTCCCTTCTCGAAATTAGTAATCCGAGTTGCTGTAATTTGAAGAAGGAACACAGGAGTAACTCGGTATTAAAAGATGAATACGTGAGAGTGGAATCCACACGTTTGTATTTGGACGAACATTTAACAACTCTATTAAAGTTCACTTTAATACTGTAACGCTGTTCTGGAGTCCAGGCTGATGCTAAATTGAGAAACCGAAATCGAGATCATAACTGTGCAATTCAACTTCCTTTTAGTTTTTAAACGGAAACACGCGTGTACTATACACTTCCTGTACACTTTTACCATCTTTGATATGTTTCTTATTCTTGAGGTGCCTTTTCTGACCGAGTAATCAAAAAATGTATACATATATGAATATCGGTTTGGATACGTGCTGTGACGTGGAGGAATACGGATGCGTGAGGAATGGGATACAGCAGGGTCTTTTATCTTCTGCTCTTAGACACCTGGAAAAATCTAAAGATGCAAAACAGTGAAAGAGTCGCAGATCTGAAAAACACTACTGAAAGTGATTTCAGTACCTTTAACCAGTCTGTTGACTTTTACTAAAACTCTCATCTAAGGACATTTATGTTTTTTTGTGCCGCTTCTCCTCCAAGTAGTCGACGCTAAGCTTCAGGTTACAATAACACGCCGCCATCCGTCATCTTAAGAAGACTATTAATGCTCTGATGTCATTAATACATGGACGTACCTGACATCCTAAATAAACAAGCACGTCTCAAATATCATTATCAGTCGTAACAGGAAGGGAATGTTCACGGAGCTCTGTGAAGGCCGGCCTTTCTGTACGAGATTCTCGCTCCAAACACGGTGCACTGCTCACAAGTTAATAAAGCGACACACCAGCGTGAATCTACCATCTGTCCATCTCGTGCAGAACCGGCGGGATAGAAAAAGACCAACATTCCAGCAATGATCCAGTCACTCCAGATTAATATATAATCAAGTTTCTGCACAAGAGCACACAACCCAAATGATAGCTTTCCTCAATACAGACTAGTTCAAGTACAATAGGGTCTCGTTTTAACACGTGTTATAAGTAATAATAAGGTTGTGATCAGGTATTTTTTTTTATGAGGGAATAATAATGGGCTCGATCAGTTCCGTAGATAAACATATTATAACTTGTTGTCTAGGCATGGTTATGTGCATTGCACAAGAAATCAAAAGCTCATTTTTTAAGTTACAAAAAATTAAAATAAACCAATCTCTAACGTTAAATGCCAACAAGCTGAAAAGTCACACGGATTCGAAACAACACCGAATCTGATATCGAATTCTGCAAGAAAAGAGTAACTGGAATGCTTTTGAAACGGAAAATGTATATTAATAGACTGCTATTAATTAAATGACTTTTTTATATTTTGTATATTCACCCAGGCGTAGTGTTTAGATAAGGTATAACATTATGACTGGTGAAGTGAATAACACCGATTATCTCTTCATCATGGCACCTGTTATTGTGAGGGACATTTTGTCCTCAAAGTTGACGTGCTAGAAGCAGGAAAAATGGGCGAGCGTAAGGATCTAAGTGAGTTTGACGAGGGACAAATAATGACGTCTAGGTCAGAACGTCTCCAAAACTGCGGCTCTGGTGGGGTTTCCCAGTCTGCAGTGGTCAGTGTTTGTCAAAAGTGCTCCAAGAAAGGAACAGTGGTGAACCGGCGACAGGGTCATGGGCTACCGAGCCTTATTAATGCACACGGGGAGTGAAGGCTGGTGCGTGTGGTCTGATTCATAGGACGAGTAACTGTAGCTCAAATCGCTGAAAAAGTTCATGCTGTCATAATGTTATTCCTGATCAGTGTATATTTACGGTACAAGTAATTTTTGTGACAGAGTCTCGCTGTGATTTTTCTCAATCAAACTAGAAGAAAAAATGGGACCTGTTGAACAGAAAGATGTGTTCAGAATAGGGAAAAAAAAAAAAAAACCATAGCGGCCTCATCTCTCCGTCACTGATGCAAATACTTTGAATCTTTTGAGTTGTAAAAAAGACGCAGTAAAGAAACAGGGGCAACAAGTAAATCTGATGGACCACATTTACATAATGTGGTCAGGATTTGAATAGCTGGAAAAGCCTCGGGAAAACAAATCCGAATGCACCGGTTCACGAGGGTTCGTTCAACTCCTGCGGCTTATTATAAAACTAATTATTATTGTATCTCCAAAATAATCATGAAATCAAGATCAACAAGACATGTACAACACATTTCCTAAAAAAACTAAAAAAATATTAAGCTTGGTAATATAAAAAATAAGAATCATCATAAATAAACAAATAGCAAAATATATCACTATATAATATGGATAAATCGTTAAAAGATAATGCAGAATAATAATCATATAATATAAAAACAGCTGCAAGAAGGAAATTTGCCGGTGTAAATAAATAAATTAAAGTATAAATAAATAAAATGTCGAGGTGAAAGTGACTAACAGTTAATGAGGCACTTTTTTAAAACAGGTAAACAATATTTGAGTTGAGGAAAATAAATAAAAAGTCATATAAAGGCAGAGATGTAATGATGTTTCTGTGAGGAAAATGTCAGCCAGCTGTTTCTCCACCTCTCCAGGGCATGTTAGAGAAATGATGTGGTTGTTGAGGGGGGGAAAAAATAACCCTAATAGGGTTTAATGTGTACAAAATGTAGAATTTAATGTCAAAAATACCAAAAATAAATGTGTATTGTTTTGAATATTGAGTCTCCATGTACATACTAAACCCTATAGCTAGCTTTCCTTTAGCCATACGGAGCAACGTCAATGTTGGAATCCACAATGAAGCTTTTTTTAATAATAATTTTCTAAGGGAAAAATAATTTATGAGCTAAATATACGAACAGTGCCTTTTGCTTTACATTTATTTAGCTTTTTTTTATATTTTTTATATTTTTTCTCCGACCAGTCTGTTAGCTACGCATGAAGCTTCACAGGCCAACAAATAAAGCTGATAAAAATCAGACATTTCTTTTATAACTACAGGGTTAATGTGAGAATTAGCATTTCAAGGTATCCCTGAGGCTTATTTCTGTAAAATAAATATATATAAAATAAGGAGCATTATTAATTCTGTGAGAACTCACCAGCACACGAGAGCTACAGTGAGGCACAGGAGCAACACACACAGCCTCTTCATTATCTTCCCACGGGGACCAACATCCTCGCTTCTTATTACACGCTGTCCTCTTCGTTTCGATTTAAAACACTTATTTGTTAAATAAGAATAAAGTAAAGCTATAAATACACTGAATAAGTGTGTGGGTGTGTGTATATGTTCCGCGCCCAGCCGTGTGTTACACAGCCGACCTTCCGCCGCTGCTGCTCGGCTGCTTCTGGCCCTCCAGCGGTCGCTAGGCCTCCGTAGCTCCTCCCCCTGTGTTAGCGGTTAGAGGCCTGCACCAATAGGACTGGAGCGTATGGATTGTGGTCCCGCCCACACGGCGGACTTCCAGGATGAGTTGGAAGTTGGATGAACGGCCGCGTCACCACGCTGATAAGAGACACACCGGGGACACGGAGCAGAGCTGGACCTCGTACAGAAGCATCCATGTGGAAAATGTCGCGGTGGAGTTTAATGAATGATGTAATTCGGAGCAACCTTTTGTTCAGGTGTGAGAGAAAAAAAAACCGTCACAAACACACACGTCACCGGCTTCTAGATACTTCTAGATTCTTTTAACCATAAAAACAATAAGTCCATACATTATATCAAATTATCATCACCTCCCATAGATAGATAGATAGATAGATAGATAGATAGATAGATAGATAGATAGATAGATAGATAAATAATCCATCAACTTATCATCACCTTCCAAATACATACAGATAGATAGATAGATAGATAGATAGATAGATAGATAGATAGATAGATAGATAGATAGATAGATAGATAGATAGATAATCAACCATCAAAACATTGATTGTGTACATCAACTTATCATCACCTCCCATATACATGTAGATAGATAGATAGATAGATAGATAGATAGATAGATAGATAGATAGATAGATAGATAGATAGATAGATAGATAGATAATCAACCATCAAAACATTGATTGTGTACATCAACTTATCATCACCTCCCATATACATGTAGATAGATAGATAGATAGATAGATAGATAGATAGATAGATAGATAGATAGATAGATAGATAGATAGATAGAAAATTAACCATCAAAACATTGATTGTGTACATCAACTTATCATCACCTCCCATATACATGTAGATAGATAGATAGATAGATAGATAGATAGATAGATAGATAGATAGATAGATAGATAATCAACCATCAAAACATTGATTGTGTACATCAACTTATCATTACCTCCCATATACATGTAGATAGATAGATAGATAGATAGATAGATAGATAGATAGATAGATAGATAGATAGATAGATAGATAGATAGATAGATAATCAACTATCAAAACATTGATTGTGTACATCAACTTATCATCACCTCCCAAATACATACATACAGATAGATAGATAGATAGATAGATAGATAGATAGATAGATAGATAGATAGATAGATAGATAGATAGATAAAAAGATAGATAATTAACCATCAAAACAATGATTGTGTACATCAAATTATCATCACCTCCCAAATACATACATACAGACAGACAGACAGACAGACAGACAGACAGACAGACAGACAGACAGATAGATAGATAGATAGATAGATAGATAGATAGATAGATAGATAGATAGATAGATAGATAGATAATTAACCATCAAAACAATGATTGTGTAGATCAACTTATCATCACCTCCCAAATACACTCCTGAACAAAAATGTAGGACCATGGAACACATTCCAAGTTTTAACATTTTGCACTGGTGGATCATAACCAGGTTGTAGGTACTGCTTCAAAATGCCAAAAGAAAAAAAAGTAGCAAGAGACAATTTATTGAAAACTGCATTTAAACTCAAACAAGCTGTTCATCAGCTGATCAAAAGTTTAAGACCAAA
Organism: Silurus meridionalis; assembly: GCF_014805685.1. Lineage (NCBI taxonomy): Eukaryota > Metazoa > Chordata > Actinopteri > Siluriformes > Siluridae > Silurus > Silurus meridionalis. Next base: position 10,440,708 of record NC_060906.1, on the reverse strand, counting down.
ATGTTTCCCTGTTCTTAAGATTTTTGTCAGGAGTGTTTATATATACACGGATGGACAGACAGACAGACAGACAGACAGACAGATCTTTATTGTCATTTCATAGTTCAAGTATACAGCAATCAAATGCAGTTTATGTGTCAATGTGTGTGAAATAAAATAAAAAGACAATATATAGAAATATGGAATATTTAAAGTTATAATATGAGATGTGTACATTGTATGTACAACTGTACAATAGTTATACACTGTGAATATACAGATGATGTATAGATATATAGGAGTTAATCTAGGATATGCTATGAATGCAACAAAACAGTTATAATAATCCAGATATGATACAGAATGTACAGAGTGAAGTAGAACTTCATAATGATTCCCAACAGTTAAATAAGTAAAGCATCAGCGAGCCACTGAACAATCTGATTGCTCAGTGATGTCTTACTGGTTCTTACAGATGATCTACTAGACAGAACATTCCACCACTAGAAGGCAGCAAATTACCAGTGGAAACACAACATTAAAACCATTACAATTCCTTTTACAGCTATTACAAATTCTATGAGGGTTTTTTCTTGATGAACATGACTTTATTTTTCAGAGCATATAATGTACATAACAGTGAACCTTTTTTTCACAGGAAGCTGGGGTTAGAACATATCTGGAGTACAATTATACAATTTGTATAAAATATCTTTGTATGATAGAGGCCCAAAAACCCAACCATTAAGGTTGCACAAGCCAGTGCACTTATTGCCGGTCCCAAGCCCGGATTAATGGGGAGGGTTGCGTTAGGAAGGGCATCCAGCGTAAATCGTGTGCCAAATCGAATATGTGGATCAAGAATCAGAAATTCATACCGGATCGGTCGAGGTCCGGGTTACCAACAACCGCCAAAGGTATCGTTAGCCAACAAGGTACCAGTGAAAATTGGGCTACAGTTGGCCGAAGGAGGAGAAGGAGGAAGATGTCTACAGAGACGGCAGGAAAGGAGCAGTGTAGGAGAGTGGAGGTTCGGGTTGGTACTTTGAATGTTGGTACTATGACTGGTAAAGGGAGAGAGGTAGCTGATATGATGGAGAGGAGAAAGGTAGACATGTGCTCAGGAGACCCAGTGGAAAGGGAGTAAGACCAGAAGCATTGGAGGTGGGTTTAAACTGTTCTATCATGGTGTGAATGGAAAGAGAAATGGTGTAGGGGTAATTCTGAAGGAAGAGTACAGTAAGAGAGTAGTGGAGGTGAAGAGAGTTTCTGATAGAGTGATGATCGTGAATCTGGAAGTTGAAGGGATGATGATAAATGTCATCAGTGCCTATGCTCCACAAGTCTGCTGTGAGATGGAGGAGAAGGAAAGATTTTGGAGTGAGTCAGATGAAGTGGTAGATGGTGTACATAGGAATGAACGAGTGGTGATTGGGTCAGACTTTAATGGACATGTAGGTGAAGGGAACAGAGGTGATGAGGAGGTGATGGGTAGATATGGTTTTAAGGAGAGGAATGTGGAAGGGCAGATGGTGGTAGATTTTGCTAAAAGGATGGAAATGGCAGTGGTGAACACTTATATTAAGAAGAAGGAGGAGAATAGAGTGAAGTATAAAAGTGGTGGAAGGTGCACACAGGTGGACTATGTTCTATGCAGGAGATGCAACCTGAAGGAGATTGGAGACTGTAAGGTGTTGGCAGGGGACAGTGTAGCTAGACAGCATCGGATGGTGGTCTGTAGGATGGTTTTGGAGGTGAAGAAGAAGAGGAGGAGTGTGAGGACTAAAAGAAGAATAAGATTGTGGAAACTAAAGGAGGAAGACTGTAGTGTGAGATTCAGGAAAGAGGTCAGACAGGGGCTCGGTGGTGGTGAAGAGGTGCTGGATGATTGGGCAACTACTGCAGAAGTGATGAGGGAGGCAGCTAGAAAGGTACTTGGTGTGACATCTGGAAATAGAAAGGAAGACAAAGAGACGTGGTGGTGGAATGAGGAATTGCAGGAGAGCATAAGGAGAAAGAGATTGGCAAAACAGAATTGGGATCGACAGAGTGATGAGAAAAGTAGGCAGGAGTACAAGGAGATGCAGCAGCAGGTGAAGAAGGATGTGGCGAAAGCCAAGGAAAAGGCATATGAGGAGCTGTATGTGAAGTTGGACACTAAGGAAGGAGAAAAGTATTTGTATCGTTTGGCCAGACAGAGGGACCGAGCTGGGAAGGATGTACTACAAGTTAGAGCAATAAAGGATGGAGATGGAAATGTGTTGATTAGTGAGGAGAGTGTGTTGAGAAGATGAAGGGAGTATTTCGAGCAGCTGATAAATAAAGAAAATGAGAGAGAGAAGATTGGATGGTGTGGAGATGTGAATCAGTAAGGAGGAAATGAGAGCAGCGATTAAAAGGGATGAAGAGTGGAAAGTCATTTGGACCAGATGACATAACTGTAGAAGCATGGAGATGTTTAGGAGAGATGGCAGTGGAATTTTTAACAAGATTTTGGAAGGCGAGAAGATGCCTGAGGAATGGAGAAGGAGTGTGCTGGTACTGATCTTTAGGAATAAGGGAGATGTGCAGACCTGAAGTATTTACAGGGGAATAAAGTTGATTAGTCACACCAGGAAGTTATGGGAAAGAGTAGTGGAAGCCAGGCTGAGAGAAGAGGTGACCATCTGTGAGCAACAGTATGGTTTCATGCCGAGGAAGAGCACCACTGAAGCATTGTTTGCTTTGAGAATGGTGATGGAGAAGTATAGAGAAGGTCAGAAGGAATTGCATTGTGTATATGTGGATTTAGAGAAAGCGTAAGACAGGGTGCAGAGAGGGAGGAGTTGTGGTATTGTATGAGGAAGTCAGGTGTTTCAGAGAAGTATGTGAGAGTGGTGCAGGACATGTATGAGGACAGTGTGACAGCAGTGAAGTGTGCAGTAGGAACGACAGACTGGTTCAAGGTGGAGGTTTAACTGCATCAAGGTTTGGCTCTGAGGCCTTTCCTGTTTGCAGTTATGATGGACAGGTTGGTGGACGAGGTCAGACAGGAGTCTCCCTGGACTATGATGTTTGCGGATGATATTGTGATTTGTGGTGAGAGTAGGGAGCAGATGGAGAAGAGCCTGGAGAGGTGGAGGTACGTGCTGGAGAGAAGGGGAATGAAAGTCAGTAGGAGTAAGACAGAGTACATGTGTATGAATGAGAGGGAGGGCAGTGGAGTGGTGCAGTTGCAGGGAGAAGAGGTGGAGAAGGTGGAGGAGTTCAGGTACCTGGGGTCAACAGTGCAAAGTAATGGAGAGTGTGTTAGAGAAGTGAAGAAAAGAGTGCAGGCAGGGTGGAGTGGGTGGAGAAGAGTGATAGGAGTGATTTGTGATATAAGGGTATCGGTGAGAGTGAAAGGGAAAGTTTATAGGACTGTGGTGAGACCTGCGATGTTGTATGGTTTAGAGACAGTGGCATTGAGTAAAAAAGACAGGAGGCGGAGCTGGAGGTAGCAGAGCTGAAGATGTTGAGGTTTTCTTTGGGAGTGACGACGATGGACAGGATTAGAAGTGAGTTTATTAGGGGGACAGCGCATGTAGGACGTTTTGGAGACAAGGTGAGGGAGGTGGGATTTGGATGGTTTGGACATGTGCAGAGGAGGGACATGGGGTGTATCGATAGGAGAATGCTGAAAGCCACTAGGAAGGAGGAAAAGGGGAAGACCAAGAAGGAGGTTTGTGGATGTGGTGAGGGAAGACATGCAGGTAGTTGGTTTGAAAGAGGCAGATGTAGAGGACAAGGGGGTATGGAGACTGATGATCCGCTGTGGCGACCCCTAATGGGAGAAGCCAGAAGAAGAAAAAGAAGAAGACTCTAATGGAGTAGTTTTGTTGTGTACTTCTACTTTTTAAAGTTGTTTTTAAAATCTGTAATTTTACTTTTATTTATGTTTTATTTGAAGTGTTTTACTTAACTCAAATTAAGTACAGGTAAAAAAAGAATTAATAAATAAATATAATCCAAGGGGTAAAAATTGCTCCCCAGAAACTACCGTACTGATTGTATTACTCTATACTGCATTACTGCATTACTTTTATTTACTATTCATTACTTTTACATGAGTACATTTTTAGACCACTAGCTTAACTTGTAGTTTACTAGTAGTTACTGTAGTACTTTATCACTCTTTCCACTTTTAACATACAGTATAATCGCTCACTCATCAGCCTCTTTCTTTACCTCTGAAAACCACAGTATTTACTGTATTTGATTTCACTGAAATGAAAGCATAAAGTACAAACTTTACTGTCCTGGAAAACTCTGTAAATCACTTACACTAGAATTTTTTTCCATAAATGTTTTCTCTACAAAAAATAACCAAGAGTTTTCTTTATTAAACAACATAAACACGTTATTCACACTTAGATTTATTGGCCGCCTCCGTCAAACGAGTCCCTGCCTAATTGAGAATGACGGGTCGTTCATGAACAATACGTTCAATTCTACACAATTCTTTATTGTGAAACAGAGGAACGAATCATTTTAAAGAGTGATTCGTTCATTTTTTTACTGGAAGCTTCTTAACAAAGCGTTGCGAAGTTCTCCGTAGGTCATGTAGAGGGAACAGAATTGAGTAGTTCATTTGTTGACTCTTCTAGTCTGAGCCGTTTATTCTTTTTTTTCACACGAATCCCATAGACGCTATTCATTGCATTACAAAGGAAACAGAATCAAGTAGTTAATCTCATGAGTCATATGGTCCGAGTCGTTCGTTCTTTTATCACGACTCCCATAAACGCTACAAAGGTGCAATAGATCAGTTTTTTTGTCTTGATCTTGACATTGTTGTTACAATCATTGTGGGAGTCACGTGACAAAAGAACTAACAACACGGACCAGAAGATTTGAGAGGTGAACTACTCATTTTCTTTATTATAATTTGTCCTAAGCTGCATCAACGTAATTTTATCATTGGAACTAAAGTCAAAGCTTAAGTATGTAGATCTGTTGGGGGATCTGTTTATTTAACACTTAATTTGATTTCTGATCGAAGAAACAAACTAAATGATAAACAAAAAGATTCAAAGAACCGATTCACTAAAATGATCCGATCGTCCTATCAATACTGATCGAGCTTTTACTGTAAAGCTTTTGTATCAGAACTGGCGCATTAATATACACCTAGAAAGCCGGAACTACTTAATATAATGCACGCCTTCTGTGTGACCAATCAGATTCGAGCATTCAGCCGCGTTATATATTGACCAAAATCTTGACTTTAATAATTCACATGAAGTATAAATAGTTTATTTTAAAATATATCTCAGGTGAGGGAGATGCGCTTAATTGTTTTTTTTGTTTTTTTTAGAATAAAAGTATGACTTAAAATGACTCAATTTACCATAATGCAACAGTTTAGAGGTTTCCGCCTGCGCGAATAGGTTTGCTGTTTGGTAAGATTTTGAGATATTAAGATATATAAGAGTTGGTTAAAATAAAATAAGTAAATAGATAAAAAAAAAAAAAAAATGTAAAAATGAATGGTCTGTTTAGAAACCAGCGTGACTACTTTTTCGGGCGGCGGGGTCCTGACGTGCTGGTGCTCTCCGAAGTTTCCCAGTAAAGTTGAGTTGATGTCAGAACCGGTCGGTGTGATAGAACCGGTCTGGTGTCAGGGCTTCATTGTTCCTGTTCATACACACAGAAAGCTCGCGTGTGTGGTGTTTGAGTCATGCCGCGGGTGAGCTGGGGATCAGTAGCACTGCTGTTAGTGCTGTGTGTGGGGAAATGGAGTGGAGTCTCCGGCGCTTTCACACAGTCTCTGGACAGCGACTTCACCTTCACTCTTCCTCCCGGACACAAGGACTGTTTCTACCAAACCATGAAGAAAGACGCTTCGCTGGAAATTGAGTATCAGGTGAAAACACCTTCACTGTCCACAGCGTTTATTAGGGACCAGAACTTGTGGAGACCATGATCTGTGAGGGGAGGGGGACGGACATTTAAAAAGGGGGCGTGGTTATGTTTTAGACATGAGGTGGCAAAAAGGCCCCCTGGGTGGGCAGGAGCCCCGATTGTTACATTATGTACAATCCTATATAGAAGTATAAGGTTTATGAGGTGGTATCAAAAAGTTTTGAGACTAGCTCTATTTAGAAGAAAGTACTATTTGTTTTTAGGACAGTGGTGGTCCTGTACAGCCAGGCTGCCACTTTTGGGGTCTTGAGCAAGGCCCTTAAGCCTCTCTGCCCCAGGGGTGACGTAACCTGCACGCTGACTCAGCTTCCTGACGAGCTGAAATATGCAAAAACCTGACGTGGTGGTGTTTAAGGCTTTAGGTTAATTATCGGAAGGTGGGGCAAGTCCTCCTCAATGGTGTCAAAATGGCGACCTTCGAGCCGGATCTTCAAAAGTGGATTGTTTTACAACGATCATCATGCACAAGTTTCCCAATGGTTTTGACGTTTTCAGGTGTTGAGCTTGTTTAAGGTCTTCTCGATCTCTCGTCGTCTTCCGGCGATGATCTCGAAGTGACTCTCAAAACACCTCGAACGACTCGTGTCGGACGTCTGTGGCAGATTTGCCCCTTTTCACACGTCTGCTCCTTGTTCTAACTGACCATGATGAAATGGCAGATGTGGTAATGCGTATGATCAGAATAGCACCAGTTGCACCATTCGTCCCAACTTTTTTGATGCCACTTTATATACAGTATAAGACATGGTCAAGGATCTTCAATCTCAGGTTTTCATAGGCTCATGGAAATCAAATAGATTTCCATTTTTCCACGTTTACATACGACACACTGATCCAGAGGTGGATCTAATGACTTTTAGATGATCTTGTTTGAGCTGATTTTAAAATGAAGGTATTCTTGCTGAACTGTCAGGTGCCGCGTCCCAATTTGCTTACTATCGACCCTAAGTCGTATCTGATATCGAAACAGGAATCCCAAAGGTTCTTGGATAGAAACGTGGATTCATGTTCATTAGGAATATTATGACTTTTGGAGGCCATGCGCTCAGGAGACGGGTTGGTTTGCAGCTTTGGGAAGAGGGGGAGGGGTCATGTTTTAGCCATGGGGTGGCAATGGGCCCCTCTTGGTGGGTATAGGAGCTCAGATTGTTACAAGTTTAGATCTGATTGATCTTCAGGCTCAGGTCTTCACACAGTCTACATTTCATAGTACATTTCATTGGATCATGGAAGCCAAATTGGGCAGAAAGATTCCCAATAATGACAACGTGAAAGAATAAAAAATCAAAAATATATCATGTACATAAGTATTCATACCCTTTGCATGACACTCAAAATTGAGCTCAGGTGCATCCTGTTTCCACTGATCATCCTGGAGATGTTTCTACAACTTGATTGGAGTCCATGGAAGGCACACACCTGTCTATAGGAGGTCCTACAGTTAACAGTGCTTATCAGAGCACAAAAGAAGTCAGAGGAATTGTCTGTAGACCTCTGAGACACGATTGTAGCGAGGTACATATCTGGGGAAGGGGACAAACATTTCTGCAGTCTGAAGGTCCCAATTGAAGAAGTTTGGAACCACCAGGCCGTTTCCTAGAGCAGCCGCCCGGCCAAACTGCTGTAATACATCACACCGCCCATCTACCAGTCCACTGGTGTATATAATACGAAAGACAAATTGTGGGTGCAGCAGGTCCCTTTAACATTGTGATTGTGTGGGAATGTTCATGGCCAGACTGCACATGTTTACTGCGTGCACAAGCCCAGTTTCAACATCAGTACTAAGCTGACGCAGCAGAATTCGCAGTATTATGAAACGCGTATCTAAAGTCAGAGTTGCGTCGAAAGGGCCATTATTTCCTCCGCACCTTCGTCTCGCGGTTTCCTGTTTAGAGAGACGTCCTAACAAAAGGTTTACATTATTAATGAACTAATTACGTGATTCATTCCGCAGGTCCTGGATGGTGCAGGACTGGACGTGGATTTCTACCTGTCGTCTCCCAGTGGTCACATTCTGGCTTCTGACTTCAGGAAGTCTGATGGAGTTCATACGTAGGTTCAACCCACAACATCTTGCATTTACTAGTCACACTTTGTTCAAACGGCCGTATGTCCTAACGGCGTGCGGCGGTCTTTCTCAGGGTCGAGACCGAGGAGGCGGGCGACTACATGTTCTGCTTCGACAACAGCTTCAGCACGGTGTCCGAGAAGATCATATTCTTCGAACTCATCCTGGACAACATGGACGACCAAGAAGATCCGGAGAACTGGAAGGAGTACGTGCAGGGCGCCGACTTGCTGGACATGAAGCTGGAAGACATCATGGTGAGGATACAAATACAGCTCAAATACGGCTTTCCGATCATACGCTAGAATCCTTTTCGTAGAGTCTGATCTCGGGGTCCAACTGAAAACATGAGCAGAAACAAAAGCAAGACGTTTAATGGAAACGGTAATTAAAAAGTATCTGGTGAAAATAGGCTCAATTTTAATAGGAAGCTCTGCACACCTGCTCATTTACGCAGTTCTCTCATCAGCCAATCACATTTGAGCAGCTGTGCAATGCAAAGAAAAGGTCATCAGAATGGAAAAAAAGGATGTGAACTATGGCTTGGGTGAAATATTTCACCAAATCACTGACTCACTGAATCTGAATAATAAGGATTCCTGATCTGACCACAGTTTCACAGTTCTGTTGCTCGCTCTCAGGTTATAAATAGATCTCCAGCTACAACATTAGTTTCAGGAAGTTGAAGATTAGAACTGCAGCTGTGCAGGATGTGTTTTCTGCAGTAGTGCAAAGGTGATGCAGATGAGTTCGTCCAGCACTCAGAGTGGTTTGCATGGACATGGGCGTGGGCAGAGTTTTCCCTACAAAATTATTTCAAACGTTGCAGGAAGTGCCCTAAAACTCTCAGTAAAAACATACGGGTGTAAGACGTAAACAATTCCTTGACTTTATCTGTGGGGCGACTTGAACAGTTGTTTCTGCTCACTGAAAAAACATCCGGTGCACAATACAGCTTCTTGCAGTTTTTGGGAAGATCGGATCATTTTAGTGACTCGGTACTTCGAATCTCGTTTAACCAAACGATCAAATTCAACGATCAAACGATTTTAAATAAGCAGCTCACCAACACATCTGCATTCACGAACTTTGACTATAGTCCCAGCTATTAAAATATGTACATATAACCGCATATGTCTTGGAGAGTCGGGTGATGAAAGAACGAACGACTCGGACTAAAAAAAAAGCAGAGAGATGAACTACTCTGTTCTGTTTCCTGTACATAACCTATGGGGATTTTGTGACGCTTTGCTCAGGTGCTTCCAGTAGGAAATAAACCAATCGCTCTTTGAGACGACTTCATCACTAGCGTGTTCGTGGTCCATTCACAGCTTGAGGTGCTGTCTTTTATTTCAGTTTTTGATGCGAACTAAAGTTTCAAACAGGAATTGTACTATATCAACAAAAATATTGGACCAATAATGACTTTTCCAGCCATATGAGCTTCTTCCCCAAACTGTTACCACAAAGCTGGTAAACAATGGTATAGTGTGTCTTGATACGGCGGCATGAAATGTTCCCTTCACTTGAACTAGGAGACCCAAACCTGTTCCAGCATCACAGTGCTCCCGTGCACAAAGCCGGTCCATGAAGACATGCTTTGGATGAGATGGAGTGGAAGATCTCCTGCTATAGAGCTCTGACTTCAACACTATTGAACACCGTTGGGATGAATTGGAACGCTGACTGCACTTCAGGCCTCCTCACCTCACCTACATCAGTACCTGACTTTACTAACGTCCTTGGGACTGATTGATCACAAATCTCCACAAAAACTTGTGGAACATCTTCCCAGAAGAGTGGAGGTTATTATAACTGCCAATGAGAGATAAATGTGGCTAGATGTTCAAAAAGCACATAGGAATCTTATGGTCTGGTGTCCACACTATTGTCCATGTAGTCTACAATAAATAGCAGTGACAAAGTATGCAAGAAGGCGTCTTTGGAAAGTGCTCGATTTGTACGGAAAGGTCAATGATAAGTGCACTGCGAGACTAAGTAGAGCAGTAGAAGCAGTCCAGTGGCTGCTATACATGACCATTGTGGACCGAAACAAAATACGAGGCGATATCGAAAACTAGCTCAGTTTACAAGAAAGTACTTTATTTATCTACGTTTACACATGATCACCTTCAAAATAGACCCCTTGCACAACGATACAGCTCCTGATGTACACAGGACGATGTCTTTTGGAACACTGACTTATGAAGGTCGGTGCTCCCTGTGACTATGTGTGCAGCCTTGTGCTGCCATCTATTGGTGTGTTACAAAACTTCTCAATTTTTATATCACCTGGTAAGAGTAACATACTAATAAACATTTAATCCCCTATGAACAGGGTTTCTATCTGGGGTAAAATTTGAATCATTTGTTCAAAGAAAAACATTAAATGGCTATAAATTAATATTTTTTTCAACTAAGGCAGACCTTTCTCACTGTTCGACATTGTTTTGTTTTTTGTTTTCTCCCCCCCAGGACACGATAAACAGCGTGAAGGCCCGGTTAGGGAAGAGTCTGCAGATCCAGACGCTTCTGAAGGCCTTCGAGGCTCGTGACCGCAACCTGCAGGAGAGCAACTTCGAGCGCGTCAACATCTGGTCTTTCACCAGTGTGGTGGTGATGCTGGTGGTGTCCTGCCTGCAGGTCTACCTGCTGCGCAGCCTCTTCGAAGACAAGAGCAAAACGCGCACGTAACCCCTGTCCAACATCCGGGGGGGGGATCCAGGGACTGAAAAGAGATCTGTGTTTTCCTCCGCTCTCTCTCCATCATCAAACTGTTCTCTCACTCTCCTTAGCCTATTCTGCCTATTCATGCTGAGCCAAGAACACACTGGTTTGCTTTTCCAGCCTATCAAAAAGAAGAACCTATTTTTTAAACAAAAATATAACTGATGTTGTTACAGTTTCTTAGAAAGTCATTTTAAAGTAAATTTAATGAACACTGATTGTAGAACTGATCGTAGAAGTCAGGCACTGTTGCATATTTACACTGATTAGAGTTTATATATCTGTTTTTTCTCTCTTTAGACCCCCAGTAGGATGAAATCTGCGTTTTTATTTTAATGGTTTGTTCTAGCGAAACAAAAACCAGCCTTTCTGTCAGGTGCCAAAACTTCAAGCTGCCTCGTTTGTTCTGTAATATATCCCGTCTAATGTAGATATGATAGCCGAAGATCATTTCTCACATTTCTGCTTACAAGAAAACACAGGGCCGTGGATCAATCGGCAGTGCTGCTTCTTCAGGAACGCCTCCCGACACTCGCAGACGATCCCAGAGGGCTGTTTTTGGCCCGGAATTAGTGGAGTAAAGGGATTTTTCGGCGTTGCTAGAAATCAGCACAGCCCAGAAGAGCTGATCACATGACCCACAGCCCAGCTCGGGGTGCAGCAGCGTGACAGCGACTCTGGAATTCCCAACGTGACTGGGAGCGATTTATAGAAAGACATTTGTGAGTCGTGGTTACGAGAGAAGTCCAGCTGATGTGCACGCTCCTCCCGAGCCGAGTGAGCGGTCAGGTGATGAACAGCTCCTTCTTTCGTGTATGGAAGACAAATATTTTCATTCAACATGAAGGATTATTTATTGGGTTATCAAACATTGTAGCTACGAACAAGCAGCATCGAAAGTTCACAAACGCATCAAATCGTGCTCGAGCTCATTCTGTACATTTCCAGCTGCTTACAAAATCAGCATTTACAGAACCCTCAGGAAATTTATTACAAAGTATAGAACAGAAATTACTTCCTAAATATATATATATTGAGCAATAATATAAATAGTGCTCTATATTACAGGTGTGCGCAAGACTTTATTTTGCTCCTGCAGTTAATTTATCTGCCAGCAGGGGGTAACGGTGACGAGAAGACGTCCTTTATACGTGATTGCAGCATGCACACCTCTAGTCTAGTTTGGAAACATTTTCTAGAAAATGTCCAGGATTCGACTTTGCCTTGGTGATGTTTCATTAATATGATTGCAGTGAAATATGATCTGTGCCAATACTGAGATTTGTGTCATAATGGAGTTTAAAATCCAAGTTCATACAGAAATCAATAAAATTGTAATTATAATTAAAAAATTCCTTTCGTTATTATTTTTTACACTCTGGTTTAAAGATCATTGTGGTAATATATAAACTCTGGTGGGTTAAAAAAAATGTGTCTGTGTTGCATGCAGAGAAAAGGATCATGGAATGTGGCATGCAGAAGTGTTTGTTTAAGCCAGTGATTCTCAAAGTATAAAGTGCGCCCCTAGTGGGGAATAAAGACATTACAGATTGGACGCAATGGTCGGCAGGCATTTATATAATTTGTGTTCATTAATCTTTAATCGGTCCTTATTATAAGTAAATTAATACAACGTCAGTTAGAAAATCCAATACGTTCAATCTTTTAAAACATGGAAGTATTTCAGTACCATTGTTTGGGGTGATTTAAGGAAGTGATGGCAGAAAAAGTTTGAGAACCACTGGGTTAAGCATAAAACCATACAGTGACCTCAAAACGATTAAACACTATTAAAGATTATTCACTATATCCCTCCAGGATGTTGGCTCTCCAGCACCATGCTTTCATTTAATTAGCTATCTTCTGATTTGATTCCTCTTTTTAACATTGTTACCCATTATTCCATCATCTATGTTCTATTGCTTATACAGTGTAGACAGAATTGTGCAAAATCCATATATAATTCTGGGGAAAAAAATACCTTAATTTATCAAACTGTGTGCAGAGTGGAGAACTTCAGTTTTTGAAATGAAGCACTGGGGTTGGACTGGAGTCTCGGGTATAAATTCATCAGGATCCACAGTCATAATGTACAAAGAGTTTTCCTTTCATATAAACAATATAGACAAAAGGTTATCCAAATCCAAATAAATTTATGGTGTTACTGCCTGCAAAACAGCATCGAATCTTTGATACACTTGTACACAGGTTTTGAAAGAACTCTGCAGATCATCTTGGAGCTCTAACCACAAATCTGTTGATGCAGGCTGCCTCAGATCCTTCTATTTCTTTATGCAATCCCATGACAGACTTAATGACATTGAGATCAGGACTCTTTGGGGGCCAAACTATTATTTCCAGAACTCCTTGTACTCTATACTAAAGATAGTTTTTAATGATGTTGGTTGTATGTTAGGGATTGTTTTCCTGCTGCAGAAGAAATGTAGGGCCAATCAGATGTCTTCCTGATGGTATTGCACCATTAATCCCAACCTAATCTCCAACTTTATTTACAGAAATGCAGCCCCAAACTTGCAGGAAACCTCCACCATGCTTCACTGCTGCCTGCAGACTCTCATTATCATACCACTCTCCAGTCTTTTAGTGAACTTGCTTCGTGCCACAGCCAAATATTTCAGATTTTGACCCCTCGGTCCAGAGCACCCACTGCCATTTCTCTGTAACCCAGTTTTTGTGCATAGTTGAGTCGCTTTATTTTCATGTCAGAGGTGTGGCTTTTTGACTGCAATTCCTCCTTTAACACCACTTCTGGCCAGACTTCTCTAGTTAGAAAACGGGTGTGCCTGAGTCATACTGGTTTTCTGCCAGTTCTTTGCTAATGGCACTGCAGGACATCTGTTGATGTTGAATAGGAAGAAAACATAATGTGCCTTTCATCTGCTGCATTAAGTTTCTTTGGCTGCCCACTGTGTCAACTGTCCATTGAACAGCACATCTTGAAATCCCAATCTGCTTTGAGACCTTGCTGATGCACTATAACTACCTTGTGTTTTGTTGCTGTGCTCAGTCTTACCATGGTGCATCACCTGTGACATTAAACCGTCTTCCAAAAATTCACTTTAGTAGCAGGTTTTTTTCTCACCGAGTTTGAATCTGCTACACAGCTGTTTCTGTTGTTGATTATATTTCAACCTACATGTGAAAATTATCATTAGCACCTGCTTGGTATCATTGGTTATTTATACACCTGATTCTGATATATGTCAGAATTAACGTGTTAATAACAAAAAAAATATTTCATTTTAACCACACAAATTTTATTAACGTGCGATTAATGCAGCGCACGTTTTTCAACAAGACGCAAATTAAAACCTTCAGCGCGACATATTTATTCGCGTCGTCCTTTTTTTACTTTACTTCTTTCCTTTAGATATTACCAAAAAATTATAAACTCCACCGAAAAATCCTTTTTCAATCACTAAACATTTGTTTTTATGATGCGCCAATTCTCGAATCCAGCATCCAGATCTGACATGATGCACAAATCCGGCGATTAAAACCGTCAGTGCGGAAACATAGCAAAAGTTCTGTTTGGTGTCCTGAAGATTTACATAATTTAAAACACAATAATTGCTTTTAAACATTTACAAGATCTTTTTTTCTTCATGCTTTACGTCAAGTTTGGTTTCATTAATAATAAACACGCATTTGCATAATGCACAAATATTTGTCCATGCCTATGTTGATTAGAATTTTTTAAATTGAAAAGTATATTTAAGGTGCATTTAGAACAGATAAAAAAAGTTGCGATTAAATAGATAAAAAAAAAACTTTTATAAAAAACATTTACGATTTATTATCTCATAATTATGAATGAATATCTCATTATTACGAGATCCTGATCTCGTAATTACGACTTAGTATCTCATAAGTCGTCATTATGAGATAATAAGTCATAATTATGAGATATTAAGTTATATATATATATATATATATATATATATATATATATATATATATATATATATATATATATATATATATATAGCGTTTGAAAAGTCGATTTGAAAAAACTTTCCCTTAGTCACGAGCTCACGCGTTCCTGTTTTCAGCAGGGGGCACAATTGCACATGCGCGCACTTCCTGCTTCCTGCGTCACTTCCGGGAATTCCTATAGGTGAGGTGTAATCAGTGATGGAGGAATTTGAGCTGCTCCCGAAACGGATTTAAACGCCTCCTGTAACCTGTATAACGAGTGATTGTCTCGTCAGCTGTGAGAAATGTATGTCTGTTGTGTAAATGCTGTGTAATTGATCCGGGTAATAAAGTTATTAAGTCGGAAGTATAGAAAAGCGATAGCTGATATGATGCCTGCTTCAGCGGTCATCCGGGACTCCGGTCAGCATGGTGAAGATACACTGTGATTCTCCATTAAACCCCACTATAAGGTACAGATCATCTCTCACTTTCTGTGTGTGTGTGTTGGTTCTTGTGTAGTGTCTCTGAGGGATCAGTGAATCTTCGTGTCTTTCTCAGGACATGGGCGCAGACAGTGACGCGGGCGAGACTCCGGCTGTGCCGTGGCGTAAAGTCCTGTACGAGCGGCAACCTTTTCCTGACAACTACGTGGACCGCCGCTTCCTTGAGGAACTCCGACGGAACATCCGGGTCCGTCAGTACAGCTACTGGTCCGTGGTGCG
Source organism: Silurus meridionalis (assembly GCF_014805685.1). Taxonomy (NCBI): domain Eukaryota; kingdom Metazoa; phylum Chordata; class Actinopteri; order Siluriformes; family Siluridae; genus Silurus; species Silurus meridionalis. The sequence continues at coordinate 10,425,327 of NC_060906.1, read as the reverse complement.
TGAAGCCGGACTCGTGTCTCAGCAGCTCTCGTGCGTGGCGCTGTTCCTCACGCTGTGGTCCTACATGGAGCAGGGAAACGTGGCTCCTTCGACGCTGCTCTGCACCGGTCTGGGCTGCTCGGTGCTGGGCTACGCGCTGTACGAGGCTCTCGGGGGAGAAGGCTGTAGAGAGAGGACGCGCTGTGCGGACTTGCAGAGCGCCGCCGTGTTCATGGCCTTTACGTTCGGCTTCTCGCCGGTGCTCAAGACGCTGACCGAGTCGGTGAGCACGGACACGGTGTACGCCATGTCCGCGGGCATGCTCACGGCACACCTGGTGTTCTTCCCCTACACCCAGCCCAGTTTACCTGGAAGTCTATCTCTCAACGCGGCGCTCTTCGCCTCTGTGTGCTTGGCATCGCGTCTCCCCGGGACCCTGCACACCTTCGCCATGCTGAGCTGCGGCCTGCTCATCTTCGCACTCTGGCCGTGTCTCCTGCAGCGCCTGAGACGCGCCGCGCAGTGGACCTTCCCCTGGGCCGCCGGTACCGTGTGCGTGTGCGGAGTTGGAGGAGTTTGGACTTTGTGGCCCGTTGGAGCTGTTCTCCTGTTTCTAGCTCTAATCGTCCTAACGCTGGTGTGTCCTCTGCTCCTGGTGCGTCTACAGAGACACAAGGACAACATCCACGGGCCGTGGGACGAGGCTGAGATCAGAGAGGACCTGTCCCGCTTTCTCAGCTAACACGTAGGGGGGAACATCTGTAAACATCTGCTATTCACAAGTCGTTAAAAGTCGCTGCTGTTGGGGGCGCGAATGAAATAAAGGGCTACTTATTTTTGACATTCAATCTCAGGGAAAATGTTCCGGATGGACTGCACGGTTTACAGAAACTCTATGCACTTAAAAGTTCTTAATAATACAAGTGATCACTGGTCTTAACTTACAAGTGATAACCGAGGCAGTATTTTTTTTAATTGCATAACATGTTAATTACTGTTTTATTTATTGCACACGATTCTGTGTTCAAGCTCACAAAAAAGTGACTCGAAAAATAGATGTTTCTACCTGTATAATCACAGAGATCTTTTAGATGCTGGAGGGATGAAGGAAAAGATGGCAGTGATTGTGAAGAGAGATGATGGCGAGTCTTTGGGTCAGTGACTGTGGTTCTACTAAAAAAAATGAATAAAACAAATGTACACATTTATTTTGTGTCCTTTATACAGAGTACACTCGCAATATATACCAAGCAATGACTGTATATCTAATGCATACCTATATATACATATACAGGGAAAAAAATGGGTTGTGGACACCTAAGCATAAGATTCATACATGCTTTTGGAACACCCCATTCCACATTTAGTCCTCATTTGCTCTTATAATTAGCGCCACTCTTTTTTGGGAGTGTATTTGTGCAGATTTGTGGACCCTGTTTTTTTTTCCCCCAGACATATTTGATTCTTCCTCAAACTGTTACCACACAATTGTACAGCATTCAGTTTTCCTTCAATGCAACCTGTAAACAAAGCCAGGTCTTTGAAGATCTGGTTTATATGATCGGGAGTGGAAGATCTCGACCCTATTGGACACGTTTGTGATGAATTGGAACACTGAACATCTCATCTACATCAGTACCTGACTGTACTCACTCACCCATGGCTGAATGATCACAATCTCCACAAGAACACACCAAAATCTAGTGGAACATCTGCCCAGAAAAGTGGAGATTATTAAATGGGGATTGTTCAAAAAGCACATACAAATCTTATGATCAGGTGGTTTAACTTTTGTCCATATATTGTGTATTTTTTGAAGGGCAATATAAAAAAATTATATTAAATATAATAAATATATTTGTTTAATTTATATACAGTTATTATCTTTATATTATTCTACGCTTCATTAAGAGTGCTTTAGGAGTGGCTGGTTCTTCCTGGTCTTGTCCATAGTAGGTGCACCACCTATAAAGCCCACTAGAGGTCAGTAGTTCCTTCAAGGTGGTTTGTGGTTTGTGTGTGTGTGTGTGTGTGTGTGTGTGTGTGTGTGTGTGCGCGGTGCTTATTAGCACCAACACGATGATCACATGTGCTCGCTCAGGTGTATGATCTCCTGTGAAGCCCTGACATCTGGGATAGACTCCAGATTCACTACAGCCTTGACCGGGAATAAAGTGGTTACTGAAGATGTCTGGAATTTCTGTTTTTTTTTTTTGAAAATGAACTTAATGTACATGTACTGTCTGATCTTTTTTTTTTTTTTTTTAATAAAGCTTAGCCATTATTTACAAAACTGAGCACTTTAGACATACGTTCTCTCTCACGCACATACACACAACCAAATATTTAACAATCGGAAATTCTGATGCGTATCCAGTGAATACAACATATTGCAGAATACGAGGCTGTATCAAAAAGGTTTCGAGACTAGTTTTGTAACACGCCAGCAGATGGCAGCACAAGGATGCATGCGCAGTCACAGGGGGCACCGACCGTGGCTCCTTTGGACTTCGCCCTCTTCCCGATGGGGGCGCTATATCGCTGTGCAAGGTGATAGTGTGTAAACGTAGATAAATAAACTCTCGTAAACAGGGCACGTCTGGAAACTTTATGATATCCGATGCATCAGATTACTGGAGTTCGTTTGTACGTCATGTCAGCTCATCTAGGACCATGTTTAAGAGTAAGGGTGTGGCGTTAGCTGTGGTATACGTCAGGCTACAGCGGAACGCGTTCGTCATGCTGACGTATAACCACTCCTGTGAAAAAAAAATTCTCACTGCCTTCATTAGAGTGTTTTTAGATAAAGTTGAAATGTACCACCTCTAAACCCCCTCACTTAAAGGTCATCCGAGAATGAATCTGAACCGAACGCTCGATACGCTGGTATCGTTCTCACGCCGTCCTTGTCCCTTTTGTATTTGGGATTCTCTCGTGCTCGTGAGGATTTTGGGAAGGCACTGCCGGCGGTTGTCTTCTGAAACACACAAAAAACAAAAAGTCAGAAATCTTCAACAAGAGGGATTCTTTTTCTCTTTGTAATAGTAGCTCTTTCTCACACTGGGGAATTTCTCAATAAACCACCATCTCGAATTTATTTATTTCGTTCAGGCATTCTAATTAATGTCTCAGCATGGGGTTTGGTTAGAAATGTTACATAAAAAGATCTCCATTGCTTCAAACCTTGATCTGCTTTTGTACTATATTATTATATATATTACTATAATCTATATTATATCTGTATTTACATAATAGAACCTAGAATGTAAAACAAACACCAGATACAACACAACCCATGACTGATAATAAAATAAATACATGATCTGGACAAAAGTATTGGGACACCTGTCTTTTCCAGCCACATGTGATTCATCCCCCTAAACTGTTACCACAAATTTGGAAACACAACAGAGTAGGAAGTCTTCTGTTTAGGTAGCATTCAATTTTCCCTTCACTTGAACCAGGAGACTCAAACTTGTTTCAGCATGGCAATGCTCCTGTGCACAAACCCAGACTTATGAAGATACAGTTTACATGAGTTGGAGTGGAAGATCTCCTGCTACAGAACTCTCACCTCATCCCTATTAAAAACCTGACTGCACCTCACCTCACCTCACATAAATCAGTACCTCACTTTACTAGCCTTGCAGCTGAATGAGCACTAATCTCGTGGAATCTAGTGGAACATCTTGAGGTTGTGGAACAATGGAGGTTATCAGCAGCAAATGGACACTAAATGACTAGGATGCTCAAAAATCATATAAATCTTATGGTCCCCATACTTTTGTCTATATAATGTATTATTAGACTGAAGAATCTCATCACTGAGCATTCTCATCACGAGGAAAAAAAACAAAAAAAAACAATTTAACTAAAAATCTATTTTCTTTCTTTCTGTGGGTGATTTTGAAAGAACCGTGAGGGAAAAAAAAGGGTTGGAATAATACTGTTATCCTGTAATAATTCCTCAGTCAGGGCTGTGACACCAAATTGGCAATGAGCTGCCTTAAATGCCTAAGGCAATGTGGGCTGTCAGTGAGTGTGACAAAGAAACTGTGTGTGTGTGTGTGTGTGTGTGTGTGTGTATGTATATGTGTGGGTGCAACGCAAATCCAGGAAAGATCCCTGTGGAGGTTCAGGAATCTCGCTCTCTAATGGAGCTGGCAGAGGGAGATGTTTTTTGAGATGGGAATGAGGAGAAAGTGGCTTTTATTTTTCCCGATCTGCGGTGAGCTCTGGACAATCGACAGAAAAAAAAAAAAAAAGATGGAGATGATGGAAAAGAAAGCAAAACAAGATTTAAAATGGCCAAACAGATTTAACAGCCTGAAAATACCAGTGGGTTATTTTGGAGAGAAAGAGAGAAGAAAAAAAGATATAGAGAGAGAGAGAGAGAGAGAGAGAGAGAGAGAGAGACATAATACAAAGGGCTACTATATGGTATCTCATTGTGTTACAGCTGAAATCCGTTTAACAATGTTATAGAGCATCTTTACAACAAAAAATCCGAATATAAAACATGCACTATATGAACCAAAAGTTTGTGGACAACAGACTATAATATTCGTATGTGCTTTTCCTATAGTCCTAAGTCCCTCCACTCTTCTGGGTAGATGTTCCACTAGATTTTGGAGCGTGTTCATGGAGATTTGTGATTATTCAGCCACATGCCACAAGTCAGGTACTGATGTAGATGACGTGAGCGAGTCCTGGGGTGCTGTCAGTAGGCCACCCAAGATCTTCCAATCTAATCCATGTGAAGCATATTTTTAATGGATTTGTGCACTGGGGCATCGCCATGCTGGAACACGTTTCAGTCTCCTAGTTTAAGTAAAGGGAAAATGTAATGCTATGGCACCCAAAGACGTCCTATATAACTGTGTGTTAACAGTTTGAAGAAAAAAACATACGGCTGAAAAAGTCAGGTTCGGAAGTAATGACAAAACGCAATTCAGATCAGCTCGTTTGATCAGCTTGTTCTTATCATATCAGTAAAGATCACTGAGAATTTGATTAAAAAGCTCAACAAATAAGAGAAGTCACATTGCAGAGGCAGTGTGTAACGTTTAGTACTGCGAAAGAAATTAAGAGAGCAAAATCAGGGCATATAATGGTGGGGGTTTTGGGTACTAGAGAGCCGTTCGAGAGCTGGAATGTATGATGGAGCGAGGAAAAAGAGAGAAAGAAAAAAGGGGGATTTGGGCGGCTGAGAAAGAGCAAAAAAAAAAAAAAAGGGTGGAGGTCCGAAACGACCCTACGAGGAGCACCGAGGTAATGAGGCAGAATGCAAATGAAAGGACGGTGGAAGTAAAAAAAAATAAAGAGAAAAAAGAAGAGAAAGAAGAAGCGAACACCGGGAAACGGTGTGTGGCAGCAGGAAAGAGCGGAGTCTGTCAAAGCCAGAGTAAATGGCGGACATCACAGAACACAGCAAAGTAATATTCACGGAGTACACCTCTTATTAACTCGGCGCAAAACACTTTCCAAAAACAGTTCGATAACTATGAGACGTGTTTATTTACAGCTGGTGCTGACTGGATTTATTGGATTCTGCCATTCAATGAATATAAGGGGGGAAGGGGATGGAGGCAGTCTGTACTGAATGTAAAAAAAAAAAAAAGAAAAAGGAAAAAGAAATATGAAAAACACATTTTCCAGTAGACCCCCACCCAGCTCAAGTAACCTCTGTCCTCACTGTGCCGGCATCTTAATTTGTGTGTGTGTGTGTGTGTGTGTGTGAGAGAGAGTGTGTGCATGTTTTAATACCTTTATGAGGACCAAATGCCCCCACAAGGCTCTGAACGTGTTTTCTAAAATGAAATGTTCCCTTTTTCTGTTTTTATTTTATTTTTTTCATTTAAGTAAGAAAAGTAACTTGTTAATGGAAGGTCCTCACAAGGAAACATACATGTGTGTGTGTGTGTGTGTGTGTGTGTGTGTGTGTGTGTGTGTGTGTGTGTGAGTGTGTAAGCATGTTTTAATACCTTTATGGGGACCAAATGCCCCGACAGGTGTTTTTAAAACCAACTAAAAAAGCCGAAATAGTTTCCTTTTAGGTTTTATTTCCATTTAATAATAATAAAAAAAGTAAATTGTTAAAGGTCCTCACAAGGATGTATATATATGTGTGTGGGTGGGGGGAGGTGTGGGTGTGTTTTCTTTCCTTGTTATTCATTTACATTTTTTGAACACAAAACTTTATGGTCATACATCTTCACGTGGAGCCAGCAGTGTCTCCGAGATGCTATTATAGTTACAGGAACATTAACTGTATGGTAGACGTTTTGTTTGTCGTGCAGAAAGGTAGCCTCATATTTCACCCTCGTCCTTGTCCAAGGAATGGCATGCTGAAGGAAACGCAATATTCAAATGTTTTTTTTTTTCCGGTTAAATACGACAGACTTCCGAAGCAAGGAAGCACATTTCTCATGCGCACGCACCGGAGTTTATAGGCAGTAAAAAGTCGGCAGCTCGTGCATTGCGGTACACACCATATACTGTATATCTTACAGGAAGGAGAGGGGGGGAGGTTGGGATCGTGCCCAGGTTTAGTCATGGGGCCCTGACCGTTACGGTGTACACTGCCGTCAGGCCTTGATTAGTTTATTCAGGTGTGCTGCAGAGGGACGGAGTGCATGTGAAGGAAGCTGGTTCTCAAAAACCACAAATGCATCCCTGTGAGCCTCCTGTCATAGCTGATGGATTTGATTTCAGAGTGCAGATGGGAATGAAGTATGAGTTTGCAGAGTTCTCAAACATAGGCTTGGTCTAGACATCATTTCTAGAGGGGTGGGGGTGGGGGTCAGAGTTTTTACTAGGTTAGGAGTCCACTGAAAAAAAGAGCCTGAGAAATGTTGTGTAATACATGCTTTTGTTTTCAGGGTTTCAATTTGTTTTCAGTCAAATTGAAGACTTTTTAAGACCGCTTTAAAGACCAATCAGAACGACATATGAGACCTATATCACCACATCAAACACACACACAAATACATTGTTAGTAGCTGCTTTAACCGAGCACTCAATTTTTTCGCAAAATTTGCACTTCGCCATAACTGGGGAAAAAAATTCTGTTTTACATCTGTGGTACAATACAAGAGAGATTCGTGCCAAAAACAGAAAGCTGATTGGCTGTTGCATGTTGGTCTCATTTGTTTCCGTAATACAGCAAAATTAGATTTGGACTGGCGAAAGAAAGAACACCTAGGAAACAAAAAAGAATAAAATAAAATAAGACCTGTTTATAATAATTTAAGACCAAGAACAGTGACTTTTTAAGGCCTAAAATCTTGATTTGTAGATTTGTTAAGACTCACCAAAAACCCTGGTTTCACGATTGCGCTTCGAGGTCTGGACTCACGCTCAATGTTTTGAACATTAAACCCAGCATTAATCCTCTGTTTCCAATGTTTCTTTCTTCTTCTTCTTCTTTTTTTTTTTTTTAAAGAAGCCACATCATTACTGTATGTCACTAATAAGGCAGGAGATAAAAAAGCCACAAATCTAGTGTAAAAACGCTTCCCTTTGTTGATGAGCTATCTTGGGCAAAATGATTTGCACGCACGCTTGTGATTGGCTGCAGCAAGGCCGCAGCTGAGCATCTGCCTAACAAAGTCGTGATGTTTCATGTTTGCAAAGCATAGAATTGCTTAACGTTTTCCCCCATATGTTAATCGCTTCAATCTGCTGAGAATGCTCGCCAGTTGACGTCGTTGCGCTTGCACTTAAAGATTTGATGTAGAAATGACACAAACGGGACACTTGTGTATGCGCCACCTAGAGGCACGTTTATACTTGTGGATTTGTATTTGGTGATTGCATATACCACATGATGTTTAAGTTTCTAAATAGTCAATGTATGATAACGTGTTTTGTTGAAAGTTTGTATGCTAAAAATAATATACTTCTCTTATTTCTGACAGATGTTCTGTAAGACAGTTCTGTATAGTCGGGGAAGCAACTCAGCGTGTGCAGGGTGAGGACACAGGGAAGTTTGCAGTTTATAAGTCTGATTCGAAACAAGCTTTTGACCGTGTTTACATGTAAAGGTACAGGTGTCACTTTTATATGCAATAGTTTACTGTAATTCTGTGAGCATGTAACAACTTTTGGGACAAAATGTTGCTCCCAATAACAGGTGCCACGATGAAGAGAGGTTCAGTGTTATTTACGTCACCGCTCATAATTTAATAATGTTATACCTGATGGGTGTATATACTGTATGTATGTAGTCTGTCACATATTTACATAAAAATGGTGCCCTGTACATGAATTATTATACTAAGTCATTACCTGGGAATGCTGGGAGCGGTCCGGTTGGGGCGTGACAGTGTCTGAGGGGAGGCCTTGTTCTTCAAGCCTTTAGGAACAGAAGGAGCTGAACGAGCTGGAAGAAAAAGAGGAGTTATGGCAGAAGGGGCAGGAGGCGCAGGACCACGAGTCGGAGGACCGGCGCAAGACTTCTTAGGTGCACTGATGACTGATGGAGATCTGAGAGAGAAATAAGAAGGAAGGGTTAAAGCGAACAGTTTAGGAACATTTGCCTTAGGAGCTTCCATTAGGTCATGTTTTGAGAGATATGTTATTTTTCTTGTCTGCTGCAGAGAGACTGTTTGTCTTGCTTGCCTCAGGGCAACATTAGTAATGATGTGTTTCCTGGGTTTTCCATGCTTTTGTATGATTTAAGTCTTTCTCAGGGATTTTTATGAATTCTCCTTGTTTTTTTGTCTCTTAACGCTATATTTTAGCAATGAATTTCATAAACAGCAATAAAACCAAATAGAAAACTGCTGACTGGTCTTCTTCGGTCGTACACAAAAACACGTAAACAATCTACTGGCTGAGTCGAAACGGAGTCTGTATCCTACCTGAGGTTGCTGATGCTGGATTGTAGCCTGGGACCGTCTCCTTGGGCTGAGAGCAAGGTGGACAGGGTAGAGGTGGAGATCTCGCTGAGAATGAACAACGCCTCCTTCAGGGCCGAGTGAGTGCGCAACACGTGCTCTCGGTGCACCGCTTGCTCCGGAGACTCGCACATCAGAGCCGAATGGTCACCTGTAGAGTAAAGCTGAGCCAGCAGATCTGAGTGGATAAACTCTTTCACCTGTGGGAAATGGAGATGCAACAAAGTAAGTGGGGATAATGGGAAAACAGGAAAGAGGGAAGCAATAACAAGCTAAACTCGATCCCATGGCGGTGTCACAAATCCCTCCACCTCCAACAAGAATGAACCTTCTTTTTTACTAGTTGTTCATATAATAGAATTCCCCTTTTTTCAAATGCTGTGATCATCATCCTGTTTCCGATATCGAATCCATTCATCTTGTACCAACATACATCCATGCAATCCTACAAACCACTCGTTCTTGAGATATGGTGCGCATGAGAATGAAATAAGGATGGTCACAAATATCAGAGAGTGATAAAAATGTGGTCCAGACCTCTTTGATTGACAAACAGGAAGTATGCTCTTTCAGATATTTGACCATTCATCAGTTAGAATCTGATCACTGAACACTTATCACTTTAAATCCCCGAATCGGCTGTTTCCATCCAACACCATGATTTGTGTTTACATTCATGACATTTGGCAGACGCTCTTATCCAGAGCAACATATAATTGTCTCACAACTGGGTAGTTAAAGGTTAAGGGCCTTGCTCAAGGGCCCTGCAGTTGCAGCTTAATGGTGCAGGGATTTAAACTTGCATTCATGGCGCATGTGAGTTACCATATTGGTTACTATGAAAAGTATTTGTACAAACTCTATGCATTTAGGGGATGATTTCAAATCCCAGCACCACAAAGCTTAGGGGCTTTTCAGCAAAACATTCAACCTTTAAATGCTCAGTAAAACATAAATGAAATTGAAACTGTAAGTCTCTCTGGATAAGGGTGTGTGGAAAATGGCATATGTGTAATGAAAATCAATCAATCTTACTCAAGTAGCATAGTGGTAGTTTAAGCTTGGCTGAAATATGTTGATGAATGTGGCATAGAGAACATCTGAGCCAATCTATTGATATGTTTATATGCAATTTATAATTGTGCCAGAACTTAAAAAAACGAACAAAAAAACCCCGGAGTAATTAACGTTTGTTTGTTAAATTCAATGCAAAATTCCCAATATCTAAAGCTGGAGATATGAGACGTGTATCACCACTTACATACGCACATGCCGCTGTGATTTATATGGGCATATTTGAAATTAAATAACATTTAGACGATAAACAATTAGTATTAATGAATGAATTAATGTATGTAAAATGTGGTCACGTTACTTTAGCAACAAGATGTAGTAATGCTGATATATATATATAAAATATAAAAGTGTTTAGGTAACAGAAATAATAAAAATATATATAAGATTAAAGTAAAAAAAAAGGGGGTGAATAAAAGTTTGATGAATGCTTCCTTCTGATTGGTCAGAATGTTTTGATTCATTTCCAAGACACTGTATTTCTAACAGCAAGGTTTTACAGTATCGGACAATCCACGCAAAAGAGATTCAAATGAGCGCGTAATCATTCATATGGCTGATTTGGTTGTTTGTTTTGACTCAGGAGGGGACAACGATTTTGGAAGGAGTCTTCGATAGCTTTTTAAAACTCAAGTGTTGCAGTTTCTATTGCAACCTGAGAAGCTGCAACCTCTAAGGAGAGAACATTGAGTGTTTGGAGAGGGACTGAGTGTTTATAGCAGTTGTAATGAAAGGAAGTGACATGCTTTTTGGATAATCAGTAATGTTAACTCCCACTATAAATGAGCACAGCATGACATTTCCTAATAAATAAACATTGTTGCTATAAACTAAAAATGTATTTACAGAGGAAACATATGACACTATGTTGATAATTTTCCCGTTTTGAGCTTGAAAATTCCTATTGATTCTATAACAGTGTCTAGAGATTTTTTATTGTTTTATTTATTAACTTATTTATTTTGTACAGATCTTAGCTATGAGCCTCAGTGTCGACAGGCTGTACAATACCACCATCTGTATTTGTATCTCTGTCTGTTAATTATTCGGGTCTGTTTTAATATTTGGATTCTGGTTTAAGAACCCAAACTCCTGAATAAGCATAGCTGGAAAATTTTCAAGAATGATAACAATAAATCTTTAAATATCATTATTTAAAAATATGCCTTATAGAGTTCTTTCAAACTAAAGCCAAAAAGTATACAATAATATATTACAAACTTCTATATCCCATGAGCAGGGTTGCCAGGTTTAATGGACAATTCCTCTAGTACTGATGTACTTCATGGCTAAAAGTTTATGCACAGACTCATGTGCTTGATAAATATATCACAGTCCAGAATTAGTCCCCCATTACCTTTCAACTCTTCAGGGAGGCTTTCCAAAGAGATTTAATGAGATCAGGTACCGATGTCAGTTTATGAGACAGGGTTGAGGTTAGGGCTCTGGTTTGGACACTCTTCTTCAACCTCAAACCTTTGCAATTCGTATCTTCATGGAGCTCATTTTGTGTAGAGGAGCACTGTCCTGCTAAAACAGGGGTGGGCTTCTTAGCCCCACTATAGAAAAGCTTCGTGGCAACTGTTTGAAGAAGAAACACATATGGGATGTGATGGTCAGGTTCAATTCAAGTCCCACAAACCAGAAATCGACAGAACTGTTTACTTTCCTGTTAAACCGAACAGATTCAGTGTGTGGGTTTTAGGTTGGGAGTGGGAATTTTATTGAAACTTGGCAACCCTGCCCTATATTCCAGCTCCTGTCTATATCAATATTTGTATTTTTTAAATCCATTCAACGTATTTATATTCAATTCTGTATTCACCATATGAGAGGCAATGATGATGAAGTACTTTCAGTGACTATAATATAAACTTTCATAAGTCATTCACTTAACATTTGACTTTGGGTTAAAAGAGGAAAGAGAAGACGGATATGCAGCACTGACGTTGTTGATCATCAGGTGCATGATGGTTTTTGGAATCAGGTCTCGGATGCACTTGTAGACGATGCTCATGTAAGAGTCCACCAGGTTGCGGATGGTCTCCACCTGCCTCTCCAGCTGAGGGTCCATGGATAAGTCTTCATCCACCGCTGAGCTGTCGCCGTCTGCCTGAGAGAGGAAATGGAGGGAAAGAGAGAGAGAGAGAGAGAGAGAGAGAGAGAGGAAAAATTTGGAAAAATGGAAAGAATAAAGAAAGAGTAAAAGATAGGAATCAGAATACAAGGCATTAACCACATGCTTGTTTGAGATTATGAGAAAGATTATGATAAAAGAATAAGAAAAAGAAACAGAAGAAAATAATTCATCCCGGGACAGGAGGGATTGTTCTAAAGACTTGTGTCAAAACAAGTTACGGGGAACCCTGACAGAGCTCTAATGTCACTCAGCGAGGTCCACCACATCAGAGGAAAGCGAGTGAGAGAAAGAACTTGAGAAAGGGATAGATGGAGATGGAGATGGAGAAAAAGGGTAAAAAAGAGGAGGGGGGGGCTGATTAGAAACAGACATTAACGCCCCTCTTTCCCCTCTCCTCTCCTCAACGCAGTGACACAAGAGCTGAGGAATGCAGGCGGCCTGCTGATGGTGGAGCAGCCTGTCTAGAGCCTGTAGCCTGCTGGCCAAGTGGCAGAGCGAGAGATACACAACTCACAAACAGGATGCACACACACATACTTTCGGGTTCTCGCGCACGTTCACGGAGGTCACATTCGGGGCTCCTGCCTTTTGACTCGGAGGAACGAAGATAGAGTCAGAATCTCAGACAGAGGACAAAAAATGAACGGGAGAAAAGTACGAATGCTCAGGGAAAAAAGAAAAAAAAAAGAAAAGAAAAAAAAAAAAACGACAGTGAAAGAAAACACATGCTTGGAAACACTTGGGAAAAAGGTTAAGTCCCAACCTAGAATGTGATCCTGCCCAATCGAAACGCGAGAAACGAGTTACACAACAGGATTCGATTATGTACGGTTAATCTAAAATTGAACTATAAAAACGCTGCTCTTTTGAGAGAGATTTAGTGACATAGGTGGTTGTTTAACATTGTAGCTGATGTCAGTAGAGGATGCCTGTACACACTAATGGTGAGTGCTGTACAGCAGTACAGGTTATCGATACTGTTGTCTTACGGGTGTTTTCTCAGGATAGACTCCAGCACGCAGCAGTGAGGCTTTCCAGCTGTCTGCCTCCTCCTGCGTGTCACTAGCGAGCTCCAGCTGCCTGTAGTCCTTATACACGTTCCTATGGCACACACACACACACACACACACACACACACACACACACACACACACACACAGAGTGGTCATGGCAGCGTACTTGCAAACACTCATCTCACAAAGTCACTCAGCATCTTCCTGGGCCTCATCGTACAAGTATTTTATTCTTTTTTATATAGAATGCCTTCTTTGCTGTATGCACCCTTTTCCGAGCTACGATTTTCCCCTTACTCGCTGTCACCTCTCAAATCTTTGTCTCTATTGCTGACAGAACTCAGGAAGCCGATAATCTGGAGTCCAGCTCCCTCCATCTGTTCCACATTCGCCCTAATGACTGTGTTGTTTCTTCCTCATTTTGCGCGTACCCCCTCCATGCCGCACCCCCACCCCCGAAACAACCGTCCCCTCCCTGTTTGCGCAGCCTGTTACTCGGTCCGCCATCGTAAAGATACGCAAAGCCATACATATAACATATAACACACACACAATACACATGCACACAATGCATCAAATGTATCCACATATACATGGTTGTGTCTGTCCAGGTGTCCTCTTTGTGAGTAATAATAAATAAAAATAAATCGCCCAAATTCAGTTACCTGCCAATTCCCACCCACATTTCAGCTTCTCCACTATTGTAATCGGATACGATAATAAAGAACACATGCTTTCTATGAGACACAATCTGGCAGCAATCTGTGTGGCAGGGCAGTGGAACACACTCGGAGGTGTTCGCTATCTGCCCTCTTCCCCATACACAAGCTCACAGACGCCCACGATTGGCTAGTGTCACTCTGATTGACGGCGGGGAGAGCATGTCAATCCCAACCACCCGGTTTGTTCCCGGCTGGCTATGGCATCGTCTGGATGGATCCGAGCAGGATGATAAGGGAGAGAGTTTTAATCGGCTTCACGTAAACAGTAAAGAAAATAAAATGAAAAAAAGCATATACTCTAGAATCATCATTTCATGTACAAGTTTTCGTACGAGAGATTGTTACAATTGGTTTCTGGTTGGACTGTAACAATTTTGTGTGTGTGTGTGTGTGTGTGTGTGTGTGTTTATGGGGAGGTGGTAGCTTAGTGGTTTATGCATTGAACCTTGGCTCATTTCCACATAACTCATAATATTGTTCAGCTACAAAAAAAACGCTGTTCTGGCCAGCACGGCGCTATTACGCGTGATTGTCTATTACTAAGCATGTATCGTTTGCTATTATGTTTTAATCGTAATCGTTTAAGCCTGTTATGGGTACGAGTTACTGCAATGTCAAAATGTGTCTAAAATATGTGTTTCTGTGAAATCCACAAAACAATCCTTGATTAGCCAAGGAAAATGTTCTGCGCCATTTCCGGAGTGCTGATTTCTCTGAAGCTGAGCCTTTTTTATTCACAACCAGAGCCGTACAGGCAACGTGCCATCGCACGTAAGAGCCAAATGATCACACACACACACACACACACACACACACACACACACACTCTCCGTCTCTCTTACGCCAGTGGCATAACGATGGAGGACAAAACTGCACACTTTCGCCCCCCTTCTTATATCATTTGACATTGTCTCTAAAGCATTTTAGTACTATATGTGAGGAAGCATTGGTTTTTTAGCTTGAGTGTGTTTCCATGTGTCCCGATCACCTTTGGCTCAGAAATACACCCTGGTGAGTTCCTGAGTGTGTGTGGGTGTTAGGCAGTACGTTACAGCATCCTTGACAAGGTAAGTAGAGATGCTCTCGTTTCAGGAAAAAACGTAAAAGATCATGTTCGTTAATCAGAGCGGATTTGCATACACAGCCTTCGCTCTAAATTGAGCCGCGTCCCCACCCACAATTAAACCCGGAGCTGTGTTTCTTAGGAAAGAATCTGGGAGAGGGAGAGGAGAAGGGGGTTTCGACACAAGCCAGGAATGTGTCAGTGGGTCCCCATAGCACTGCCTATGTGTGAGAGGAAGTGTATCGTATGCGTTTGCTTGTGCTTTAAATCCCTTGCTCTGATGTGAATCGAAAGATCGGACTGTCCCTCTGCATGTGTGTGTGTGAGTGTGTGTGTAAGTGCTACGTCCATCACTTCGAAATCGACTCGCGCTCCCAGTTTGTGTCTAGCGTAATGAATGTCCGGGAAACTCCCGAACAAAAGAGCAGCCAGGAGCACGGAGCACAAATTCCACCAGAGCGTGTCAGTGAGAGCAGGACGACGAGTTACTAGTAATACGCTCGGGCCGTTTCAGCCAAACTGTGTCGGGTTTTTACGGGTTTCCTTATGCGTTCGACTGCGTTTTGTAAGCGAATGATCGTAAATCAAAGTGCAGCTGTGAGAGAGTGTCATGACCTCTTATTAGTGGCAACACACACACACAAACACACACAGTCGGATCAGTGTGTGAGTCCCGAGCTGTGAGTCACTAAAGTGTGGTTTGTCTGTAACTAGCTGTGTCTCCAGTTCCCAGTCTACAGCCTGATCATTTCTGACAACCCCACAAATGTGGTTGTGTGTGTGTGTGGTTGTGTGTACAAAACTGACCTCTGCTCTATGTTAAAGATGGAAAAGGCATGTTTGCTGGACATGAAGCTCTTCTCCATGTAGCGCACTCTCAGGTTGTCCAGAGGCAGCATGTACTTCTTCTCCTTCTCCTGAGGGAGTCACACACAGGGCACAAGTCAAGGGGGGAAGCGGATCAAACGGGACGACATCTCGGAGCTCATGGCTGTGGAGCTGCTCCAATGCAAAATTCATCATTCGACACGAATCACCGGGATCAGTGGCAGAAATTCGTTTGACAGCTACGCTGACCAACTGAGCCGATGCTTCTGCGGTTACCTTGTGCGGGTTGCATTAGCGAAGTTATTGTGATTGATTGCGAACACATCATTTGTCAGCTTTCTGTTACCAAGCCAATGAATGAATTGCAGCATTGTATAATATTATACTATACTATAAATGTAATATGATATAAATTTGATAATATATTTTAATAGATGATTTTGTAGGGGAAAGGGGACTTTTCGTGTGATGGCGTTCAACTTTTATATAATGATATGAAAGTACATGTTTTCTGATCTGATATTGTGAATTTATGCACCTGATGTACTAGACTTCATCATGTAATGTATATGTAACACTCTGCATGTGTGCTTTGTTTGGGTTTTCGCGATATACTCGATAAAGTCAAAACGAATTGTTCGATCCACAACTAACATTTTACAGGATTTAGCTGATGTTCGAATTCTTAAATGAAAAAATCTGGAAATCATCAGCGTCGTGGAAAACACTGTTTGTTGATCGGATAATCTTCAGTAGTCTCCTCGCCCTGACGCAAATATATGAATGCAAGCTGAAACTCGAACATGAATAATTATTCTGGATTATTGACGCGCAGCATCGACGGAATTGTCCGACGAAATGACCGAATAGAAGCAATTCATTCGATGGAAAAAGCCATGGGATATAATTGCTGCCAGAGAATGAAAGAAACCGAAGGGATTCGTGTACACGATTGGAGAGCTGGAAGTCGTGCGGGCGCTGGAATTTGCCGAAGGAATTTCGTCTTGATTGTTTTCTGCCTTTGAAAAGCGAAACCTCTAAACACGATGAATTGCACGACCTGAGCCGAATGGAAGCATGTGAGATCGTTTAACCGATCTAGCGATTTTTACGTTTAACACCAATCAGCTCTAATAACAGCCTGAAAGCAGCTTCGCACTGGTCCTGAAGAGCCCCAGAGCTGGTGTGATCTAAATCCATGTAATCAGAGTTAACACAGCTGAAGGGGAGACCGAGCACTCAGGGATGCTGCGCGATTTTCAGCGAGTGGCAAAAGACTTGGGAGGGGGAGGTAAAGAATGAAAGGGGGTTTAAAAGATAGAAAAAAAAGGCCCACATGTGGAAGTCATTATTCGGCCTGAGCCTCTAAAACACAACATTTCTCAAAAAGAAACGGGGCAGCCCCCCCCCCTCTCTATCTCTCCCCCTCCTTCAGTCCAGGAGGGGCTGGGGTCTCAGGAAACGGCTTGGATTACACGGTGCGGAGGAGAAGTTGCAGAGACGGACCAAACGACAATAACCAAAGGCGTCAACCTTGAGGAGAATGTGAGAGACTGGGATTTCAAAAAGCAACAACAAATTCAGAAAAAGGAATATAAATAGATCAGCGAAGACTTAGTCATATCCTGTACCCTTTCCTCCTAACCCTCGTGCTCTTCTTCTTCTTCTTCTTTTTTTTCTTTCCTCCTTTCAATTTTACTCAATCCCTGCTCCCTTTTCCTAGTCTGTACCCCTCTAAAACTTTCTCATTTTTCCCTTTCAGAGGCCCACTTCCTGCCGGAGATTTTTAGAGGTTAAAAAAAAAAAGGTCAGAAATGACGGGCTGGCGTCAAGACTACAACATCTGGTACCGCTTTAGAGGGAGAGAGCAAGAGAAAGCAGAAGTGCAGAAGTGTAGAGAAAGTGGATAGATATGGGAGGAGTGGAGAGAACTGGAGAACCGCTGATGGAGGTGTGGACAGCAGAGCATCGTGGCCAAGGATTGAAAGTCTGAAAAGAAAAAAAAAAATTTGATAGCAAGACAATCCAAAAAAAATCAATTCCCAGAGGGTCCTTTCAACCCCTTATATGGCCAGCAGGTTCCTCCCTCTCTCTCCTCTCTCTCTCATTCTCCGCCCGCTCTCTCGTTCTTCTCTCGCTCTTTTTTCACCATGCCTTCCCTAAATGCGCCGCCAGACTGCCGGCTACAGGAGTGAAATGTGCCACGTCAAGACTGGATACTCGACCGGAGCGGTGAGAGGGAAACGGCGAGAGGAAACCGGGCGGAAAACAGGAACGGGACGAAAAACGACAACGGAGCTCCGGCGCGTGTCTTTCTGCCCCCTGCGCCGGGAAGCCAGTGGCAGATGGAAAGGGAGGGGGGTTGAGGGGGGAAAAAAAAGGACACTATTTCTATCTTGTTTATTTTTTTTTATCTTCCACCTCCTCCTGTGAAAGTCTGAGCTAGAGAGAATGGGCTGAGTAGATAGAGTAGATAGAGAGAAATGAGGAAACGAGAAAGTGTGACAAGAAGGGAGGGAATCTCCTGCTCCGTCATCCCAGTGTTCAGACTACCTGTTCAGGATCATACTGGTGTACAGTAGTCTGCACATTGGTTAGACTGTGCATGGATTGGCGACGCAACCAGACTTGCACTCGTATGCCGCCGAGCTTTTTTTTTTTTTTAGGTTTCTTTCGTGGTTCTGTCGGCAAACAAGGTTTGTACGGTGTCTGCTAATCGGGCTAATTTACTATCGCTTGCATGTGAATGGCCGAGGGTCAGAGTGGATTTGCTGGTGTGTGTGATAAAACTCAGTGACTAAAATGACGTGCGTGCAGCGGCGCGCTGATTAAGCATCGCTAGGTACTAGCTTAAAAGAAACATGTGCAGCGTACTCGGTGTGTTCCTCCCAAGAGCTCTTAACGAACTCCAACTTCTGCATGCATGGTATGTCGTATGATCTGGTATGAGCAGAACTCTGACTGACACACACACACACACACACACACACACACACGTATATATGAGACAGCTCTGAGCTGCACATATACATGAAACTGCTCTCAGACATTTGGACACTTAAAGGCCCCCCTCCCCACATACACACACACACACACACACACACACACACAGAGTTAGTGTGGCGATGTAGTAAGAGAGAGAAAGCGAGGCTTAGTCAGAGTCATCTGTTTTCTCTCATGCAGCATGAGTGTGAGAGACAGAACTGGAGAGAGAGAGAGAGAGAGAGAGAGAGAGAGAGAGAGAGAGTGTGTGTGTGTGTGTGTGTGTGTGTGAGAGAGAGAGAAAGAGAGAGAGAGAGAGACTCCAGGAATGCGTGTCTGTTTAGTGTTGGGATGGTTTATCCAAACCAGCGGCACTAGAAATACCGAAAAAAATGATCTAGAACGATGGCTGTGTGCAGTTGTGGTACAGCTGCTGACCTATTAGCTGATGAGAAAGGAGAGGAGTGTGTGTGTGTGTGTGTGTGTGTGTGTGTGTGTGTGTGTGTGTGTGTGTGTGTGAGGGAGAAAGAAAGAAAAAGAGACAGGGAATAGCTATATGATAGGCTATATAGGGGGTGAAGGGGTGCAGGATTGAGGAGGCAAAAGGGATATCACTCTATCTTTCTATCTCTCTCTTTTTCTTTCTCTCTCGCTTTCTTTCTCGGCAGGCTCTTGGAGGCTGGTGTTTGGACAAAGGCTTACAATTTTCCAGCCAGGAATGTGTATGGTCCCAGAGAGACTGCCAGCCACAGAGAGAAAGAAAGAGAAAGAGAGCGAGAAAGAGAGAGGCCAATTTAAGTCAGGAGACGAATGAAGTGTGAATTAAAGATGTATGCCAGAGAAGAATGGACGGAGCACAGTCACGGCGCAGAGGTAAAGGAAATAGGCGTAGGCAAGGAGTCAGCACTAAAACCGACTAACGGCTTCACGTGTGCGCCGAACAAAATGTCTTTTTGAGTATGTAAAAGAGGAATAGAATCACTGGGTTTTGTTCTAAAGGCATGTTTAATACGATCATATTTGAGCAAATTGTGTTCAGACATGATGGCAATTGTAAGAGAAAAAATACAGAAATGTGCTTTTGGATTGAAACTACAGATTTGGAAAGGCGGTCTTTGGGCATTTGATGCACACGGGACAATGGATACGACAGAAATATAGGAATAGCTAGTGCAGGCAGCACTTATTTCTTTTTTTTTCCTTTCGGAAATTCCTCTCTTTCAAAAAACTTTATAGTATCGAAAACGATTGTTATAAAGATCTCAACTTTGCCTAATAGGTCTACTTATAAGACACACAGACAGAAACACGGAGACGTTTATATTATGATCAGTAATATTTGTGTGTTCAGAAAGCTGTAATTAGGTTTTAGCGGCCAGTGTAAGTGCAGTAAAGTGTCTGTTTAGTCACATGGGGAAGTCAGAAATATTTGTCCCATCCTTTAAGAGTGTCTGTGATTACACTATGTCTGTTGCGTACGCCTTTCTATCGCTGACTGTTTGTGTTTGTCGAACTATATGTTTATTCGTTGTACCATTTGTATTCGGGCCCAAATTGTGTGTGTGTGTGTGTGTGTGTTAGTTTGGCTTGGGGGGAATCCAGCTGTGTCAGGGTGATCTGATCCAAATGCCTCTATTCCCAACAGAGAGTGAGCAAGAAAGCGAGGGTTACAGAGGGCAAAAGCGGAAAAGTAAGTCGAGGTGGGAACCTATAGTGTAAAAAATCCAGCCACGGAATTTTTGCTCAGGGTTGGTTTTCCATACCGAAACTCATCATGCTTCTAATTATGCGCCCCCTACAGGGTCTTTTTTTTCATGTCTTACTCATATCCTTAGGTATGATTTGATAGTCGTTCGATTCCAGTACATGAATCGGATCAAGAGAACGCATCATTGGCTGAGAGCGTTGTCTGTCTGCCTGTCTACACTTGCTGTGCAGAACTTCCTGCACCTGTACAGCAGGCACAGACAGGCAGACAGATGGCAGCCCACCTGACAGGCCACGCGACAAGAAGGACCATTTTTCGGGGCGCCGAAACGAGGAGCGTTTCCGAGACTCTGGAACTCTCTTCGCATCTATTGCCCGGATCATAGCAACGAATGCTCGATTGAGAACTCGAGTGAAACAGAAGCAGGCCAAACCTCACCTCGTCATCTTTGAACCAGGAGAGGCTCTGTGCAGTGAGCAGAAACCAGTACACTCTGGCCCCTCCCTTCATCAGACTAAGATTGTTGATGGTCAGCCAGCCTTTTTGGATCACCTGCAAAACAAGAAAGAGGTCAGGACTCCAACTTTCGAGGCCGTGAAAGAAGGAAGAGTTCGTTTCACCAGTCTTTGGAAAAACAGAGGCGGAGCAGTGTTATTTGGGGGGGGGGAAATGTAATAAAGTTGAAATAGTGATGTGTGACTGAATGTGTATGTGTCAATAGAAGCATATTAATGTCCGTGTATGGGTTTTTAAAAAAGTGCACAGCCCAGGTGGGGGCTTTAGGATGTGTCCTGACCGGCAGAGGAAGAGGAAAGGACTGGTGTAAGAGAATAAAGGAAGGAGGGCTAAAATAAGAGCGATGCAGGCAGAGGATGAGAGAAAACGGAGGGATGAGGGGGCGGAGGTGATGAAAGAAAGGGAAGGAGAAAGCCCAGCTGGCAAAAAGAGAATGAAGCAGACACATAGAGAAAGAGTGGACGAGCGCAAAAGAAAGAAAGTGAGATAGACTAGTAAAGAGTGCACACACTTCCTGTTTAACAGTATCCATGTACAAAAACATGATTGTTTGGAAGAAAACATATCCAGAACTGCAGTGTATGAAATGTAGAAGGCTCCAATCAGGGAACCTGCAAGAACCCTCCAAGAAAGGTCTCCAAGCAGAACCATATTTAAAAGCTAAGACGCTTCATTTATCCAGTATACGGTTACAAATCAGTGCGAAAGGCTGTATATGTAAAAATATACAGTATAATTTCATTCATTTGTTCAAATCTAAAATCTGCACTGCAACCCAATCATATCAATGGTCACATTCCAATACAAAAACCCCAAACACCCCCCATATAGTTCTTGGCAAAATAGGGGTAATTAACTGCCTTTGAGCAATCGAGTCTCACTAAATAAATAAATAAATAAATAAACAAACCAAAAAAATCACCTAGAAACCCTGTGTGATCCTAATAAACTGTACACAAGCACACATGCACCACACACCAGATGAACGGAGATCAGCGGCTATAAATCTACAAGCCTGGAGATTCCACAGTAGTTGTATTGTGTTTGGGAGCATCGTCACACACTTTTCGTATGATACACATTCGGTGAAAAGCCATACGTGTGCTCAGCAGGGGGTAAACATGATAACCAGGGTGGAAAGTAAACAATGACTTTGTAATTGAGTCGTACTTCTAATTTTTAAATCTTATAGAAAAGAATAGGCTTAATTTGTCAAAGTGAAATTCTTTCTTCGCATATTCCAGCTTACTTGGAAGCTGGGGTCAGAGCGCAGGGTCAGATATGATTTCCCCCCTCTGGAGCACAGAGAGTTAAGGGCCTTGATCAAGGGCCCAAAAGCAGCAGCTTGGCGATACCGGGGCTTAAACCACCCAACCTTCCGAACCCAGTATTCCAGCACCTTAACTTAATTTTACTTTTATTTACAGTTTTTCCTCAGTTGCTTTGGAGCGTTTCTCGGATCAGAATTACAATTACAGTACAGCAAAGGACCTACTTCATGTACAGTTTGGAAATTGGACCTCTTTTAATGTTTAAAGGCTCTGGCATGGAGGAGCTGGTGTTTTTTTATCTATGATGATCTCAAACGTTGAGCTATTTTATGAGTTGTTCAGTAGCTCCTGGTTCAACAACGTCAAACTGACTGTATCATCACTCATAATCTCACACTCTGGTGCTCATGGTGGTTCTCACTCTCCAATGTTTTGTATTGTTTTAAAATTGATAATCACACCCTTAATATCACCCAAATGAGGATGGGTTCCTCTAAAGGTTTCTTCCTCATAAGATCTAAGCAAGATTTTCCTTGCCACAGTCACCCAATTCTGTAAAGCTAGTTTGAGACAACGTCCATTGTGAAACGCGCTATAGAAATAAACTCGGACTTGAATCCTGTCCGGTCTTTTTGCATTCAATATAAATCAAATATGCAATGAAATTCATATATACCATACAGAAGAAATTGTGCATTTTCAGTCACTGTAATCCAAACCGTAGTTTATATCAAAATACTGAAACTGCGCAGCGTCACACTGACAACATGCCTTGACATTTTGCCGATCTTGATTGTGATCAATGACAAAAGGACCCAGAGTTCTGAAGGCAATGATTTGTTCATTGACACAAATATTTACTTCTGAGAGATGAACTAAGGATGATGAAAGAAAGTACAGGCTTTTGCAAGAAATCCAATGTGCTGTTTGTACACATTGTTTCGAGAAATGATCTTACTGGTTTGCAAATGGATGATTTGAGAAAACGCTCCAAAGCAACTAAACTGTAAGAATGTTTTGGTTGAAGTATTGCGCTTAACTAATGAGTAAAAAAAAAAAAAAGAAAAAAAAAAAAGGAAACTGAACTGTCTTGAACTACACTAGAACACCCTCGCTGTAAAAAAAAAAAAAGAAAAAAAAGGAAACTGAACTGTCTTGAACTACACTAGAACACCCTCGCTGTAAAAAAAAAAAAAAAAAGTAAGTTTGACTTCAGTACATTTTTACTTTTACATGAGTAGATTTTTAGACCTATAACTTGTACTTATATTTGATTACTCTTTCCACCTCATAATGTTAATGACGGCAGGCTGAATGAGTTAGAGAGATGCTCGGAGATCAAGAGCAGAGAAGAGGTTTCTTGGAATTTATGCTGCATTAGATCAGGAGGAAATAAATATTTTCAGACTGAAGAGATAATCGTTAAAAAGCTGTGCGGATTCATGGAATCGTCTCGATCCCTCGGTTCCATGCATTTCGGGCCGTGGTGTTAGAAGCTGCAGACGGCAGAAGGAGAAGTGGACGGCAGATAGTAAAGCTTACAGACACTTAGGACTCGTACAATTTGACTGGGAGGTGGAGGTGCAGCAGCCTAAAAACGTCAGAGAGAAGAACATCGTTACTATAGGACTAGAGGGCATCCTTACACGTTCATCAAGTACATCTCTTGCAAACTTAGAGACAGGAAGACACAAAGCGATCGATTCTGAAATCGGATGAAGTACCCTTGTTCGGTAGTGGATCTGATAAAACAGAGGCTTCATGCGGTGTGGATGTGAGTTACTCACCGTGCCCCCTGCTGAACAGGTGGAGAAGTGCATGAGCGCAAAAGGCCAAGAAGGGAAAAGGGTAGGACGTGTGGACTCTTTGTTAAAAACGGAAATGCGAAAAGAACCGGGAATCTTACAGAACAACAACCTGCAGTGTTAACAGGACCCTGTTTGAATGTGAAAATGAATTATTTTCAATTAGGTTTTACGAGACTAGAAATAAATGTGAGTGACTAAAGAGCAGTGGTGGGCAGTAAGGAAGTACAGTAATCCCCCGCATTTGCCTCATAACTAATTTTTTTGGTGGGTTTTTATGTTGAATCAATAACATTTATGGATAAAAATATAATTATTAAGTATAAAATGAAGTCAAATGTTAATACAGTACAGTACTGTATACAAAAAAAGAACACGGGGGTTTACTGTAAATGTGATTCGTTACTGTACTACAGTAACTTTTTCGTGTATCTGTACTTTACTGAAGGATTTCCTTTTGGGGAGACTTTTATTTCACTACATTTCAAATAACTTACATCTACATTTTGGGAAATCAGTCGTTCCTTTTTATTTATGAGCGGATAAAAACTTATGTGGTCAAACACAGCAAGCAACCAATCAAACGCTCTCTGTTTTAAACTTGTCCTGATTGGCGCTTGGTGGTTTCTACTTATCACCAACATACTGTTCAGCATCAGTTCAACAGCAAGCAGAACATTCAGAGAGGAACAAATGATGGAAGAATCTCCAGACTCGAACTCGCCACAACAACGGTGGCCTTATTTGTGGGATAATAGGAATGATAATAGGAACATTATAGCCGTAATAAATCACAGTATTTTGGATACGTAAGTAAATTTGAAGGCAAATACTTTTCAACTTTTATGCAAGTGAAAGTTTAAAGGGACCTATTTTTTTCCTATAATATTTTACCTACTGTATCTCTACTTTAACTCAAGTATATGTTTTGTGTACTTTGTCCACCACTGCAAAACAATATAAAGAAGGTATTTTACAGATGGTAAAAGGGGCAGAGACACAACAAACAGTTATGAGTACATGAGTACATTAATAGAAGGGTATTGTTAGTTATTAGTGAGTAATCTGTAATATAATATAAAAGCAAACTTGAGGAAAGAAACACAAACCACAGACAACACAAAAAAAAGGATGTTAGGTACAATATCTCAAATGCTTCGTGATCAGTTTTTCTACTAATGCGTCTACATTCACAGCTTCACACTAGAGATGTGCTTTGGGACTGGGTATTTTTTTTCAAGCATGCAGACGTGGCATGTTTTCACAAAGGTTACAGGGCAGGAAGAAACATTGTAACAATTTTAAATGACTCGTTTTGACATACGTGTTTAAAAAAACACAGCCGATGAATAACTAAGTTTATACTTTAGTTTGTATTGTTTATTTATTACTATCGAACATTTCAAAACTATTTATAATGTACAGGTCTCTTTACTTTAAATCGGTGTGAAGTGCTCCAATTTGGGGACAATATCAATTTCAAAGGAGCGTCTAATTATATCATATCATATGTGCAGTGATCAGATTGTTACAGAAGTCCTTTATATGCCGCTATAATATATTTTTCTTTCTGACGTGTGACACTTCTGAACGTTCAGCACGGTGAGGGGACTTGAATGGCAGGCGTCACCACATTCGTAAAACAACTGCAACAGCAGGCATGTGACGTATCAAAACGCTCGTCTCTCAGAGTACGATCTCGTCTCGTCTCGACCTGGTGTCGAGGTTTGCATCGTCACATTTTTCTCGTGAATACGATTTAATTTTCTTGTGATCTCAAAATCATTTTATTACAACATTCATGGTTTCCTCGTGATCAGAACTTGTCTGTGTATTGGGCATAAGGGCACGCTCTAGAGGCAGCATCATTGCAGCGTCATTAAACTCAACTCAAGCTTTATTGTCATTCTACCGCATACACAGTATACAAACGAACGCAATTTCGTTACTAACGGACCAAGTGCATATACTGTGAGAAAGCAGGAGTAAATCTTCTTCTTTCGGCTGCTTCCAAATTATACATAAATAAACAGTAAACATCAAACACAACAGAGTTGAGGTGTGAAAACTATGAGGTAGATGTTATAAATATGAGGTTGAAATGTGAGTAATGTAAGAACAGAAGTAAAGAGTAAAGTGCGCGTGCACGGTAAGAGGTGATCACATGCAACTGTGTGCAATTTCCAAAGTGCATGTTTTAACATAACGACTGGATGTCTATAGTAAACCGTTCAAGTCCCTGAGTGCAGATGTCTGCAGATGTGCTACAATGTCAGACATTGTCCATGATGCTGCGAGGATGTTGCCTCTAGAACATGCTCTCATGACAAATACACAGAAAGTTCTGATCACCAGGAAACAATCGTGTCGTGATAACGAGAAAACAAGAGAGAAAAAAGATTATAATGCGTGGACTCTTAGGACTTCTGAAGATCAGCAGACTAGCAGTATTAAAAAAAGAAGAAAAACTGTCCCGTGTACAGCTCTATATCACACCGTCACGCTCCCATTTCCATGACACTGACTCACCTGGTTCCATGTGGAAGCCTTTCTGGTAATCTGGTTATTTCTTTGTTGTGCACTTGAAATAGAAAAAAGAGTAACAAATGGTATAAAGTGCTGCTTTTTTATCATAACCTGGCCTGAATAAGTGTCCGTGCTATGGCTATTAGAACTCACTTGGCGAATCCGATAAAGTCTTCGTGATTGGTGTTGATGTAGGAAAGCTGAATGTCTACTGAAAGGAAGATCTGTTGGATTAAAACAGAATATAATGCATTGATTATTATTATATGTATATTATTCATAAGAAGTGGTATCAAAAAGTTTCTGGCGCTATTCTGATCACGTGCGTTACCACGTCTGCGTCATCATGGACGGCAAGTTAGAAGAAAAAGCAAACCTTAAATTCTGCATGAAACTGGGCAAATCTGCCACGGAGACGTTTGACATGACGTATGTTTGACCTACGGCGATGCTGCGATGAGAATTTTGAGTGGCGCGAGCGCTTCGAGAGCGAAAGAGCATCAATGTGAGACTACGAGATCAGGATCAGGAAGACCTTCGGCACCGTGTTCTCACTTCGGCACACTACTGGCCAGATTTAGCTCCTTTTGCTCTCTTCCTGAAGATGAAGATCCAGCACGAAGGTCGCCATTTTGACACCATTAGGGAGATCCAGCACGAATCGCAGAAAGTGCGTGAAACTGAACCCCCCCTTTGTGCAAGGGGACTATTTTAAAGATGATAGTGTGTAAACGTAGATAAATGATGTACTTCCTTGTAACCAGAGCTCGTCTCGAAACTTTTTGATATTACATCGTATTTGAATTACTCATTTGTTTACTTCTCACCTGGTCTTTGGTTCTACTCTCTTGCTCCCGAATATGTGTGGTGACTATTCTCTCTGTCTCCTCCTGCAGCCTCGGAAAGGTCCCTAACTGGACAACAACATCCACAATTACGTGAGTACACGGTTCACGTGCGCTTCATTTCAGTAGTATTAAAAAAAACACTTATAATACCTTGCCGATGCACTGCCTCACTGTGGCTACGAGCTCCTGGATGACCATATCGATGCATTTAACACAGGGACCTTTGAGCTTCACAATCTCCTTTTTAACAATGGCCTCAAACGCCAGGTCAGGAGTGAACAAGCCTGTCCTAGACAAACAAACAAACAGACCACCACACACAGCAAATGTACCTATGAGCTGAGGATATACTGTGCTGTCAGACTAAAGGTTAAGTAAAGCTGTGATGTTTGAAAGCCAGACCTAATCCCGTGAATATTCTTGATGGCGTAGCTTATCTCGCGCCGCAACTCCTTCTCGTCGATCTCCATCTAATGAGCGAGCGACAGCGAATGAGTGCGGATTGTCACAATGCAAAGTTTTCGGTAGTGAAACAGATGTGTGATGGCCGGCACACACCTTGATCAGCTCGTAGGGAAAGCGCTCGTGGAAGATGCGATTGATTTTGGCTCCTCCTGAGAGTTGAACAGTGTCCACTTGGTCACCGGAGCCCTCGATCATCTTCTCAAAGTCCAGCCCGAAGTGCTGGATGAGCCTGACAGATACAAAAGGAAATAAAGTGTAAAGACAAGAATATACCTTATTAGAGTTTTGTAAGTGGAGCAGCTCCACAGTTCAGTGCATTGATATTATATGTACAATGGAGGGAAAAAGCTTTAGTGGTAGATTACAGTTTTTCTCAGTTGCTTTGGAGCGTTTTTTCATATCATCCTTAATATTTGCAAACCAGTAAGTTGCTTTTTTAAAACAATTTGTACAAGTAGCACAATCCATTGGATTTCTTGCAAAAGCCTGTGTTTGTGTCAATGAACATTGAATTGCCTTCAGACGCTGCACAGTTTCAGTATATTGGTATAAATTATGGTTTCAATTTTTCCAGAGATTGTAAATCTGTTTTTTTTGCTCTGTCTGTATATGCTCACCAATTGAAGGCTCACAAGATTCACCTTTAACCTATTTTGTAGAACCAGTTGATGATTGGTTGATCCGATGCCGTACACTCGCCTTTATTAGTGACATTCAAGATTCGTCTGCACAATTCATCAATTCAAGAAACATTTACCAAAAAATGTTTAGAGAGAAATTGTTACAGCCAAGTTCGAATGGCAAAACACATGTCTTGCGCTCTGCACACACTAATACATCTGAGTGAGACTTTTTTATGCCTACGGAGGAAGAAAAGTTTATTTGGTCTCGGACATACTTAAAAATCCATTTTCAAGAAAAGCTAGACATCGTAAAAAGTGGTCAGCCAATCCTGAAGCTGAAGGTTTGTTCACCACTTCCAGACCAGAGAATACGAGCAGTACCACTGACTTACAGCCTCTGAGGAGCGGTGCACATTATGAGTATGCATCTCTGGTGAGTAGGTTGTATTTTGTTTACACTTTTAATGTTTTGGTCATGTTATTAGACAAATATTGATTCTGAACTGCTCCTGATGATGTAGGTGGCGCAGTTGTGGTTGTAGTGTAGAGGTTTGGAGTCTTAACTGGGTTTCTTGCTGTAGTAAAATGGTATTCACCCTCAATACGTGAAATTATTCTCTCTCTGTAATTCCACGCGTTGTTATATTGCGTTTTTGTACAGTATTGATGGTTTCTATAATTGTGACGTGATAGCGGTGGTATTAAGAGGTGGATTAAGTCGAGTAAGTCCCTACTGAAGGCCCGGGTACCAAATGCACGGCCCGCCAATGGTTTTAAACTTGTTCTGATTGCCATTCGGTGGTTTCTACTTATCACCAACATACAATTACACCGCAAGCAAAACATTTAGAGAGGAATAAATGATGAAAGAAACTCCCGATTCGAACTCGCCACAACACCCGTGACCTCATCTGCACGATTTTTTTTTAAGTAGTTATAAAAAGGTTTTGGGCTCATTACAATTTTAATAAATATCAATCAGTGTTTGACAAAATATAGATTGGTGTGCTGAGAGTGACAGAGTCTTTCCACATAAACTCAGTTGATTAAGATTCTTGTGACCAAAATTATAATAGGAACATTATAGCCATAATAAATCATAGCACTTTGAATACTTAAGTAAATTTGAAGGCAAATACTTTAGTACTTTTACTCAAGTGAAAGTTTAAAGGGAGCACTTTTTCTTTTGTATCTCTACTTTAACTCAAGTACATGGTTTGTGTACTTCGTCCACCACTGGATTTGTGAATGTTTATATGAATCTGTTTATACTGTATTACATCCTGGTTGTATGGAGTGACTCACTGCATCAGTGCTTTGGTCTTGCGTGAGTGGTCATCAGGGTTCGTGTTTTTGTATTCCTCAGCCTCTTTATCCAGTGAGAATAGCTGAGACTGCAGTCGGTTACGGAACGCCGGAAGTGTGTCCCGAATGTGATTGGTCAGTTGCTATGGATACAAAACAGGTAACACAACTTATATATCCACACAGGGATTCGTTTAAACAGACCTGTATGGCATTATACATTTGCAGCAGTAACACTGACAATCTGTTCTAACTATTCTAGTATTTATACACCAGTATATACTGTATGTACAGAAATCTCTTTCTCTGTCTCTCACTTGGTTGAGGACCTTCTGCAGGTAAGGTGTGCCCATGCGGTCGGCCATGTGCTTGTAAGCTGGATGAGACTGGAAAAACACCCGCTCTGCAGCGATGGCTGCACTGATGTCCTTCTTCCCCTCGATGTCCTTCTGAGAGCGATTAACCACTCCAATATAACCTACACCAATCCCAAATAAATACACACACAGTCTTAGGAATAGTATAATTATGCAAATTAAAAAACAACAAAAGAAGAGACAGCAAGACTAGAAATAATAATATAACCCAGCAAGAGGAAATCTATACAATAATGTAAAACTGAAGCCTATTTAGAAAAAGTGTTCAATCTGCATGGAAAATAGAAAGGAGAATGAATGACGTGTGTGTGTGTGTGAGTGTGTGTCTAATTCATTAAACTGCAAGCACGAAGCATGAACGCCCAGCACCTGGCCTTGCTTTAGCTGCCAATGAGAGCACGGCCTACACTGCTTGGCACCAGTTCAGTTCCTATAGGCAGCTCTAGCTGTAACCTAAACCCTGTGGCAGCGAAACTACAGGAAGGGAACTTGTCTCATATCAACACTATGACCTCATACAGATTTACTTACAGCTAAAAAGCTTCCCACACAATGCACATGTCCACACATGTCCATACTCATATGACAATAAATCAATAGTTCCGGTAACAAAAAATCGACATGCATCGATAGACACCGATCAGGCATAACATTATGACATGATAACATTATAATTGGGGAAGTGAATAACGCTGATTATCTCTTCATCATGGCACCTGTTAGTGTGAACATTATGTCCTCAAAGTTGATGTGTTAAAAGCAGGAAAAATGGGCGAGCGTAAGGATTTGAATGAGTTTGACGAGGGACAAATTGTGACGTCTAGACGACTGGGTCAGAGCATCTCCTGCAGCTCTGGTGGGCTGTTCCTGGTCAGCAGTGCTCAAAAGTGGTCCAAAGAAGGAACAGTGGGAACCGGCGACAGGGTCATGGGCAACCGAGGGTTATTGATGCATGTGGGCTGGTCCGTGCTGTCCGATCCAACAGACGAGCTTCTGAAGAAGAAAAGGGGACTAATACAATATTAGGCAGGTGGTCATAATGTTATGCCTGTTAACCGTGTATAATGTAGTTTCGCACGACTAGCCTCTTTTAAGAATTCGCCTAACCCTAGTTCCAGACGGATTAAGCACAATGTACCTCTGCGTAAGGGTAGTACCCGGTTCTCCAGAATGTCTCTGGCATCCGTCCCCTCATCCATCAAATCGAGTTTAGTGATGACGCCAATAGTCCTCAGACCTGAGAAACCAAAAATCATGAGAGGGTGAAAAAAAAAAAAAAAGAAATGTACAAAATGTACATTCTTACCTTGTGGATCGACATCTTTGGCCAGTTTGAGGGCATCTGAGTTGGTCAGGTCCATGTTTGCCGGTGTGACAGCCAGGATGAGGCAGTTTTCCCGGCAAATGTACTGCATGATCATGTCTCTGATCTGGTATTCGATGTCTGGAGGTTGATCCCCTACTGGAACCTTAGTGATGCCCGGCAAGTCTACCAGTGTCAGGTTAAGCACTGAAAGAAAACTCTCATATTAGAACACACTCATATGTTGTAATTATTAATCAAAGAAAGCAGCGTTTTAGAAAATGAGAGTTGATAAGGTGACGATTGTACCGTATGGTGAGTAAACACGAAGGTTGATGGGAATGGATGAAATGCCTTTATTGGCTCCTGTAACTCTGTCCGTCTCTGCTTCGATCTCGCGTCGAACCTCGTCGAAGTTCGTGAACTTCCTTCCTTTACAGTGCAGGAACTCGCCATACTCTAGAAGGAGAAGTGAGAAAGAAAGACGGGAGAGACGGATCGTAACAGGAGAAAAACAAAGGCTCGATTTCACAAATGATATAATAAAAATGTCTTTTTGAACTTTTCATATACTGACACGAGTCTTTCTATCGAACAGTTTATGGAAAAAGACGAGGACACACTGACCCCAAGTGGTTACCAAAAAAAAAAGACATACAATCAGACCTGGACTTTCTCTTCATAATAAAAACCTGATTAAAAACAGTTCACTCCATCACAAGTGAGGATGTTTGCGCATACTGTACATACTATATGCGCATGTACTGTACGTAGGTATAGGTGCGTATCTACCTGAGCCTCCGCTGATTAGCTGTAACACAAGTGGTCTTCGAGTGACAATCCCTGAGCCTCTTGGTAAGAAATCCCTTAAAAAAAGAAAATAAATGAATAAATAAATAGACAGTCATTTAAGCCATACACACACCACTGAACCAGAGCCAGTAGAGACAGCATTCTTAGACAAGGCCGGGCCGTGGTGAAACTGTAAACCTAATAACTCTCCCTCCCTATACCACACACACACGTATTACCCTCCTGACTCCATATATACTATGCACTAAGAACATGAGAAAGAGATCAGAGAACATTCTTACAGAGGTTAAGGATAGATTTCCTTAAAACCAATGCTATTTACACATTTACACTGATTCACAATGTCATTTCGGCAAACGGACTCAAAGCAATTAAAGGGCCGACAATGGTTCTCCGGAAGTCGAGAGACGTGAGTTCACATCCTCTCAATCATAAGCTTGAAGGAGCATAAAGGAAACAGTCCACCCTGAACCTCTTCCCGATCAGCCTTTACAATGAACCTGATCTTTGATTGTGCAAACTGAAGATTTATTTACCATCAGCATGTTGGTTTATTTTTATTTTGGCTAACGGTTTCCTTATTATCCCCATGATGCCCTTATGATGCCCTGCGATAGTGGCGCTTGATGCAGAAGCACTTAATTTTTCTTACCGCCTGTATCTGCTCTGACCGCACACAAAACTTTGCTGTATTTTCTCAAATATAGGGGAACCACTAAAGGGCATTCACAGTGTTAAATATTGTCCAGTGAATCGTTTAGCGAAATTGAAAATCTTTAGAAATGAGAGAACTGTTAGAGAAGTGAAGAAAAGAGTGCAGGCAGGGTGGAGTGAGTGAAGAAGAGTGATAGCAGGAGTGATTTGTGATAGAAGAGTATCTGCGAGAGTGAAAGGGAAAGTTTATAGGACTGGGGTGAGACCTGTGATGTTGTATGGTTTAGAGACAGTGGCATTGAGTAAAAGACAGGAGGTGGAGCTGGAGGTAGCAGAGCTGAAGATGTTGAGGTTTTATTGAGAGTGACGACGATGAACAGGATTAGAAATGAGTTTATTAGAGGGAGAGCGCATGATTGAGCTGGTTTGGACATGTGCAGAGGAGGGACATGGGGTATATCGGTAGGAGAATGCTGAGAATGGAGCCGTCAGGAAGGAGGAAAAGAGGAAGGCCAACGAGGAGGTTTATGGACAGTGGGGTATGGAGATGGATGATCCGCTGTGGCGACCCCTAATGGGAGCGGCCGAAAGTAGAAAATAAAACATTTACTGTGGTTCGTGGTGGAGTTTTATTTTTTTATCATCATTTGCACCTTCTGGACCCATACCATCATTTATCATTGCTAGTGATTGTAAATAGGCCACTTATGCACTTCTGGTTAGATGCTCACTGCATTTCACAGACTCTGGACATGTACTCAATAAAGTTGAGTCTAATCTAATCTAATCTGTAATGGCATGGCAAATGCGGGCACGGTCATGCCAATAAGAGCTATATAATACATCTTTTGTTCATGATCATCATTATATTGGCTTTGGGTGATACATATTGGTGTCACAAAAAAATGAATAGAAAAGGGACTAAAAAACACACCCAAATGTTTATGTTTTATAAGCATTTTGGACTCTCTTATAGGTTCGACACACGTTTTCGGGTGGGTGTGCTGACGCATTAGTTTGAAGCGAAAAAAGAACCGCGTTCGTTTCGGGTCGAATTAAAAGCAGGCTAGTCTGGAATGGCATCAGCGCTCACCAGCTTGCTCTGATATATTCCCTGTCATATTGTTCA
Organism: Silurus meridionalis; assembly: GCF_014805685.1. NCBI lineage: Eukaryota > Metazoa > Chordata > Actinopteri > Siluriformes > Siluridae > Silurus > Silurus meridionalis. The sequence goes on along the minus strand of NC_060906.1, from coordinate 10,391,283 downwards.
GCAATGACTTTTGAACCATGTCAATAGTTCTATCCTTGTTTGACAGGTGATAACTGATGTATAGTGTTTTTCATGAAACTCTACCACTATTCAAATACGAAACCAGGTCAGACTAGGTCTGAGCAGTGCTTAATCAATTCCACAAAGAAAGTGCCCTGGGCATGAATATATTTCATTCCGTCGCTGCATTTGAAAATAAACAACACAAAAAAACCCGAGCACACTTATAGGTCTTTCCTCAGATTATCACTATGTAGTGTATTATTTTATAGAGTGCACAAATTGTGCGATTTGTGGCTCTGCAACAGCGATTCAGGCGATGATGCAGGGTGTGTGAAGCTAAATCAGAAACACAATCTGAAATAGCGAGGGAACCTCCCACAGGAGCAGGCCCAGTTAAACGCATGAGGGACGTACGGAAATGTCAGAATGAAGGTATAATATCTTAGCTGGCTCACAAGTAAATATATCGAGGTTCAAACAGCCTTCGTGTACAAGTCCCTCACTCGCGATTGACCGCGGCACATCCGCATTCCTCCTCCACAATGTGTCTTATTATTAGCCTCGACTCCGTTCGCTCTCGTCACTTGCCCGTGACCTCGACGTCGAGACAGTGACAACGCTTCTATTCAGATTTCCGTACCTCTCTTTTTGGCTCTAAATGCTGCTCCTACACTCCAGACCCAACACTTTATGAGCTTTTCAAATCTTTAATGAAGAGAGATTTTAAAATTCAAATATAAACCCATCTATACTTCCTCTAAGCAAAACATTCCTTCCCTTTCATCACTATTTCTTCTCATCTCCTTCAGCATCTCGTGGACCCTCTCGTATCCGCAGGCCTTAATCAACAGTAGGCAGGGACAGATGGCTTGTGGTGCTGATGCACAAGGATTTTTCCATCGCTATGGCTACATCTTCCAGTCCTTGCATGTGTAGCGCAAATAGTCTCGTCGGATGTTAAATGATCGGTAACTGATCATTTCACTGGTTGTAAAGTGCTTGAAGGCTCCTCCTGGAACACCATGAGGTTATAATGACACACAAGTCAATCACAGGTCACCATACATTCATTCGTACTCATTCACACCTACTGTAGTGCCGTGTTTCTGGAAGGTGGGAGAAAACTGGAGAACCCCGGAGACAAACAGTGTGAAACGCGAAACAGCTCGTTTTAGTGTCACTAATCTATTTGTAATTGCATTCCATACACGTTTGGGATTGCGTTTTCTCTCCCACACAGCCGGTTCCATATGAGTCGTCTAGCTGCTATGACACGCACGTACAGTACACGCGCCTGAGAACCTACTCGAGTCAGAGATAAGACTTCAGCTTCTGCTATGTGTCGTCTAATACAAATAACCTTCACCTCACTTCCCAGCTCTTAAAACCGAGAACGACAAACAATAGGCTGGATTTTTCCACCAACAATCCAGGTTTCCTGTGGACAGGCCCGAAACACACTTGGCAAGAGCGCATCTTCCGTAGAGCAGCTGTACTTCTCCTCGAAGCAAAGAAACATGGACGCAATGGTACAAAGAACATTTCAAAATCTAAATGGATTGTCTGTTCAAGTCAATCGGTTGGTTTACCGATTCAAGTAATTCATCGAAATGCTTCGGATTCTGAATCTATCCCAAGAAACGCCGCACACACCTGAGACGGTGCATTGCACAAACACACATTTATTTCACTCGTTCACACACACTGGCAATTTCACATGGCCACTCTGCCTGATGGCTCACTTTTGGGATGTAGGAAGTAACAGTCTATTTATCTCTATCTATATGAATATACAATAAACACTATGTGACTAAAAGTAGCTTCATGCCTTCTTAATGAACATCTAGATTTATTCCTCTTTTGCTCTTATAATAACCTAATCGATTTCGGAGCATGGATGTGAGGAGTTGTGATCATTCAGCTACAAGAGCATTAGTGAGAATAGGTACTGATGTTGGTGAGGTGGTCCGAGGTTCAATCAGTGTTCCAGTTTGCCCCAAAGGTGTCAGGGCTCTGTACAGGACACTCGGGTTCTACCACTCCAACCTTAACATACCATGTTTCAATGGAGCTCGCTTTGTCTAAAGGGGAACTGTGATGCTGAAACATGTGCATGTCATTTGCAGGGAACATGTAAAGCTGCAACATACAAAGACATTCTATGCAAACAGAATGGGAAAAAACACACGTGAGTGTGATGAGTGTCCACAACCTCTGAGCACATATATGATATATAATATATGATTTATCAGGTGGTTGTGGGTTCGAGTCCCAACCATAGTGCTCCGCCATAGACGGTCCCAAGCACGGCTACTAAAAGTCGAAGGGTTGCCACATCCATTGGTTTTGAACAGATGTATGGGAAAGTCTTGAAATCCTTAATAAGTCTATCTACTGTGTTATCTGAAATAAAAGCTACATCGTGCATGTTGAACGTGTACGTTTTCTTCAACACTGTACACGTCTGATGAAATTCAGCTGTAAAATCTCGTTCTCTCGCTCCGCACGAACATCTCCTTGGCTCCTAAACGTTGCACTTGGCAGGAGAAGGAGATGAAGAAGCGACTGCAGACTACAGATGAGTGCAAGACCCCCTGCACCTGTTGCCACCACACAGCGCATCCTGCACCATCCTGCTCACATCAGAAACCTTCCTGGATACAAAAAAAACACCTCCAAGCAGGACAGTGAGATCATCACTTACCTGCCTACGAAGTTCTCCAGGACGGAGGACTTGCCCGCACTTTGTCCTCCCACCACGGCGATCTGCGGCAGATCCAGACTGCAGCTCCTTCCGAGGACACCGAATGCCTCGTGGAGTCTGTTCACCAGAGGAATGAGATCCTGCATACCCTGGTTCCCCATCATCACCACCAACTCCACCACCACCACCACCAAAAAAACCTCACCTATGGACAAAACCATTCAAATGGAAAACTATGGGGGAAGTGTATGGAGGAAAGGCACTTAATACTGTACCTAAAGCGGGTTTGTTTGGTATTAATGCGTCTGTTTATACTAACTTCAAGTCCATTTGGTCCGTGAAATACTTAACACCTAGTTTGATACGGTCTTATTGTATTAATTTTATTATAAATATATATAAAGGTCTGTTAGCTTACCTCGCCTTTTCGCCTGTCACACTCCCAAAGCTTAGTATCCACTTCTGGACGGAGAAAGTTAGCAATTCTACAACTGGTTTTTTTTCCCAACACTACAATACCGATAAAAGAAGCAAAAAACAATTCCTTCACAGATTTAAAAGTCTTCTGGGCTGAACCCGGTTCGGTCCGGGTGCTTTCTCTCCCTCTTCTCTCTCTGTATGTCTCTCAGCTGGAACACTGACAGTTAACGGTACAAATCCGCGCATGCGCACACTGCCTTTCAGAGATAGGCAATACAGTACAGACTTACTCTCTCTCTCTCTTTATAACCTTTAAGTGACTTAATACACCGTTTATACGGCTTAGTATTCAAAATATGGCTATTTTAAACATTTATAAGATTTTATATGACAGGAAAAGTGCTACAGATGTTTTTAGTGATACAGATTGACTGTGTGTACAGAATTCAGTAAAAATAGACTGAGGCACACTGGGAAGAGTTTTTGTGACTCCACAAATAGTTTGACATGTCTTTACTTGATGGTGTTCTTGTGTGTTATTGCATAGATCATTTAAAATCGAAGAAGTTTGTTATTTGATTACTGTATTATATAAAATCATTCTAATAGAAACATCTGTTCGCGTGTTTATTTATGAAGTCATTCAGTCAACCAATCATGTTGTAACAGAGGACGTATACAATCATGCAGATACAGGCCAAGCGTTCTAACGACGGAATGATGTGAAAGTATGAGAAGTGTGATTTTTTTTTACTATGGCCTGGATGTGCAGAAGGGCTGGTTTGAACAATGGTCTTGACTAAGTAACTTAGATAATCACTCTTTACAACTGTGGTGAGAAGAAAAGCATCTAAAAACCACAAAACACATTAAGCTTTGAGGAAGTTTGGATCCAAGAGCAAATCGAGTAATCTGCAGTCATCCAAGAGCAAAAATCCAAGGCTATAATAAGCACTGACCAAAAATAGACAGGTAAAAGTCTACTTTGGGTTAGTCTGTGCCTATGACGGTCTCAATCTGTTGTTCATGTCTGACAGAAGTGTTAACCGGTTTTTAGATGTTGCAGCTCATCCACCTCAAAGTTCTTGTGCATGGTGAGATGCTTTTCTGCTCATCATGGCCCTAAAAAGTGATAATGATTTATTATATCCTTCCATGCAGCTAAGAATAATCTGGTCATTGTCCTAAATCCTTTATGAACAATACATCTTTCCCCATAGAATAGTCACCCAGTGTGCGTTTTTATTTAGTTTTCCATTCAATTCTGTCATTTGTGAAGTTTATAGTTCATAAAAATCACACTCATGTTTTAAGTCACTTAATCTTAATGTGAATATTAACTCAAGTTCTTGAACTGTACCTGCAACATATTGTTGTGCTGCTGCCACACTACAGGAAAACTACAGAACTAAGCAGGTGTACAGGTGTTCCTATTAAAATGGACAGTGTATATAATGAACATGTAATAGCACAGTTAAAACAAATACACAAACCAACTTTTGTCAGTTCATGTAAAATTGGCAGTTTTTCCATTTCCTCACATTAATACAAATGAGTTCCTCAAACTAAAACTAAATAAAGCTGGTGACTAAAGTCTAGGCTTGTGGTAATACACTGTACCACTTTTCATTAAGATTTATTCAAATGCTTTCATACAAAAATATTGTAAAATTAAGCAGGACACAAATTCAAACCCGAACCATCTGGATGGCAGTCCAAAGCCGTAGCCGCTCACCACTTCTCCCCCAGTGGATCGGCTGGAGGCCTTCACTCGGCTGCAGTGGCCTACAAAGCACATCTACAGTATAAGATCTTCTGTAAAAGGGCATCTGCTTCTCTGCATTAGATATAGACAACATCTGTAAAAGGGCACCTGCCCTGTGTTCACTAGACAGATAAGCGACTTTTTTTTGTTGTTTTTTTTTTTTACCAAAAAAAAAAAAACATTTAAAAACTGTCATCTTTTTCCCCAACTGATTCATCCTATCTAAAAAGCAAATGATTCATGAATTGCCTTTTTAAAAAAAAAGAGTAGGAGGTGCTGAGCAGTTTCAATATCTAGTGCAGAGCTCATTTCTGGGCCAGAAAAATGTAAACAGAAGCCGGAAATTACCCAGATGCACTGCATTGCAGCATTTTATATGCTTTTTAAACGATATTGTTCATTAGATGATTTTTATAGGTCTGAGGATGAATTACATATTATACAGTATATTATAATTACATATTATACAGTATATTATAATTACATATTATAGTCTGCATTTATATGCATGGAAAAATACAGGCACAAAATGAGATCAATGTTGTTGGAAAAAGATCTCGTTTTGACAATTAAACATGATCTACGTTTGGGTTTAAACCACGTGGATTTCATTTAAGCACACATACGGGCCCCGACAGCCCGTTCAAGCTACTCGCAAGTCTTTCAGCATTGCAATAATGTCTATTTGAGGTTTAAAGGGAGCATTGTGGCTCTGCAGTGTCCCCTGCAGGTGTTTGGCTGTCTGCTGTAGCTCTTTTGGGATGGTGTTTGGTTTGTCTCGTTCACCCCCAGTCCGGGAACACAGCAGCACCTCGTTTACTTCACCCTCAATGGGACGAGAGAGAACACTCGGGAACGCGTCCTGCAAACGCTCCAACACTGACTGCCTCAGAGCTGAGTCACGACACACCAAGTTTAACATAAACACTCCTGAGATGGAAGGAAGAGTAAGACAGAGACAGGAAAAAGAGAGAAAGAGAGAGATAGAGTAATGCTTAGCATAATCGCTGTGGAGCACAAACACGTTCTATAGCTCAATAATACTAATAATAAATACTTTAAAAGAAAAAGAGAGGTCTGATGTGGAGCTCGCACACCTCGAGGAGTTAACAACTTGCAGACTTTCTCCAAAAGGGATGTTTCTACAAAGGCAGGCGGAGGGCAGCTCATGCCCAGGGAGCGGTCTTTACTGTCAACATCGAACATGATGACATCATAGGAATGTCCCCCTATAAATAGAGATGGAATGAGGAGCGGGAATGAGGAGGGGTCTCCTGGCAGTCAATATGAGGTACAAGAATTTGCATGACTTAAAACACACACACACACACACCCACACCCACACACATACACACACACACACACACACACACTAGGGATAACCCCGAACTCCTGGTTCTATGATAATGCTGTACATAAAAATGTGAAAAGAAAATACGTTTTTAATAAACATATATATATATATATATATATATATAAAAAACACACCTCTCTTTGCTCATTATCTTCTCTTGGATCGCTTACAAAATTACATCGCCATTCAGGGACAGGCATATATATATATATATATATATATATATATATATATATATATATATATATATATATATATATATATATATATATATATATTTTCTGTTCTAAAGTAATTCTGTAAACAATTTTTTGATTGTTTTTTGATGCATCGATGTTGCGCTGTATTCAAAGCGCAGACGCACGGGCAATTCAGCCGATTTCATTTGATTTTCCGACACGTGAAATGCAATGAAATTGATGACACAAATGGACAGGGACACTTCTAAAATATAAACATGTATACACACACTCTGGCCATAGAAATTAGCTATTGTATTAGAAATTCAGTAGATATTAGAAAGCTTAATCGCATCATAAAGAGATAGCAATCAAAAAAATTTGTACCTGATATTACCATGCTGCAGAGATGGGAAGTAATGAAGTACAAATACTCTCCTACTGTAATTCATCTGGTGTCAGTACTTTTACTTACTTACTTTTACTCATTAGATTTTGACACAAATATCTCTACTTTCTACTTCTTACATTTTCAAACCAGGCTCGTTACTTTAGTTTTAATCTATTTGGTGAATTTTTTCCTTCTCACTGCGCACTGTTTTCAGACCATCAGCCTATTTCCTGTCATTGCGCGGCTTTTTCAATCTACCACTGGTGTATAATTTCCTGGCTCTCACACACCACAGATGTAGGCTAGTTTATGAAGCTCACAACCAGCAGACAACAAGAAGTATGGAGGTAAAGTGTATGAGACAGAGGGAGTCATTGATGTAAACATAAAACAGAGACATTCCTGATCTCCTGATCATCATCATCTTTTCTCTGCTTGTGTTCTATATGGTGGTTGTTCAGCTTTTATACATTCATTAAGCTAACAACATTTTTCATTCATTTTGTATTAATATATTAATTTATTATAATTTTTATTTAAAAAAATAAAGGGAGCGAAATTAAAAACTTTAGTGCAACACACGTTTATTCGTGATGTCTTTTCTTTGCTCAGATATAAAAAATTAATTAAAAAGCTCCACCGAAAAATCATTTTTAACCTGTAAACATTTGTTTTACTGATGTTTACTGTCTGTCTTTTTTGATCGTACAGATAAGAGAAATACATAATTTGAATATGTAAAGGGTCTACTTTTATTTGTATACACTCATAATAACAACAAAATGTTGTGCTTTTGTAAAGTAAAGAAAACAGACAGGGGCACTTTCTACTGTCTCCTTCATCTCTCTTCACAGACACACAAATAAAACACCCTGAATCGCAGTGAATATTTGCCTCACAGACATAATAAATATATGTATAGAAAGCTCTCGAAATGTCTAATTTTAAATCAATATAAAAAAATATTTTCTGATTGTGTAATCTGTATGAAAGTTATAAGAGGTGCAGTTTCTCCGGTATCACCATATTAACCGTCCGTGTGGAAACATAGCAAAGGTTCCGTTTTGTGTCCTGATAATTTATGTAATTTAAAACACCATTAAAAACATTTACAAGAATAATTTGTCTTTATGCTCTATGATGAGTTTGGTTTTAGGGATAATAAATAATCGTTTGCATAAAGCTTCAATATTTGTCCAACATACCCATGCTGATCAGAGTATTAAAAAATTGGAAAGTGTTCATTTAAAGTACATTTAGAGCAGCGCGATTAAATATTTCAATCGATTGATGGCCCTAATATTAATATGATGTGAGGTCCAGTTACCAGCGTGACACTAAAACTGGTAGTAATAATGGCTACTTTTTACTTAAGTACATTTCAGAGCCCAAACTTCTTTACTTTAACTTGAGTGGAAAAGTGTAGTCAGTACTTCAACTTTTACCGGAGTCTTTTTTAAACATGAGTATCTGTACTTCTACTTAATTGAAGGATGTGTGTACTTTTGCCACCTCTGCCATGCTGTGAAAACACTGGTTGGAAGTGTCAACAATTGCGAATGGTACCACTTAAGCACCATTTAGTTTACTTTACTGTTTTCCAGATACTCTCAAGTATATTAGTACCAAAAGCGCAAACATTTGAAGAAGAAAAAAAAAATGATGAAGGGAAAAAAACCTTACCCTTACTCTCCAAGGTGTTGATGTGTTCTAGACCATCTCCCAGGGTTACCTTCAGTCTATCGTCAGGCTGGAACCCGAACCAGGTTTTTGCCATCTCCAGTACAGCTGGGTCGAGTTCCACAACCTCCACCAGCACGCCAGGCACAAAATCCCGTATGAACTGGGGCAGCCCTCCACCGCCCAGCCCCACCACCAACACTGATACCTGACGGTCTGTGCAACACAACAAAATATCAAATAATATCAATACCAATTTGAAAGCAAGAAATATTTGTATAATTACTATTAATACTGAAAATTCACATAGGCCAGATAATAAATTTATATTACAGAACAAGAGCATTCCTAAAAAAAAAATCTGTTTTCTCTCTTTCTCTCGCTACACATACTCTCGAGTTACCACTGATCCCGTCTCCTCCTGCTCTCCGGCCTTGCCTGATCCGTCCTGATGCCCTACTTCTATTCTGAGCTTTTTTCACCTGAAAATCACCCGCTCAGGCTGCTGCTGCTGAGGAGGCTTTTACACGGACATCCTAACGATCATCATGAGATTACTGTAGATGGTAGAGTGTAGAAGACATAAAGATAGCAGTAGATGATCATCCTTGGACAGCATCAGGACTGCAATTGCAACTTGCACTCTAGCCATTGAACAATGAATCATTTCTGTTCAATACAGTAGACTTTACGTTTATAATGAAATAGTTAATGAAGTCGGAAATGATGCTCATTGGTTCCTGTTAAAACAGTTTTAGACTTATACAGTAAGAGAAGAGAAATTCATCTCAAGCTTGCTTCTTCCTGTTTTCTCAGGGAGTATTTCCTCTGGCTTGCTCAATAAGGATATATTTATAAGTTAAAAATTGATATCTGGAATTGACTTTTGCCACTAAGCAGCATTTCTGACACAAACTACAACATTTAAATTGAATAAATATTTTCTATACAATAAAATCCCAATAATCCCAATTTCCAATAAAGATGAACAGAGTAACATTTATGATTTAGACGTTGCTTTTGCAGTCCTTTCCAAAAATGCTCTAATTTTCCCTCGATTCACATTATAAAAGTTCTATGATACAGGATATGACACAATACAAATACTACACTTGTACCATAGCAACATTATGAACAATTAAGGTTGATAATCACCTGCGTCATCAGTTCATATTCCTATTCTTTTACTTCACTGACTTTCACCTTGCTCATTGTTCACTGTGCTATAATATCAGAACACACACTCGGCGCTTCAGGGTGAATACCGGGTAATAGTGCATGTATGGAAATGAATTCATAGCACTGTCATAGTTCTATCATAGTTTCATCAATGCTTCTTTTGAGCTCAAGGCCTAAAAATAATTACACTGCACCACTTTTCTGCCTACCCACCACAAAAGCATACCTTTATTACTGACGGCCTCCTTTCCCAACATGGCAAAGCCTGCGATCATCACCTCGTGATGAGTACAACAGAGAAACCCTCGATCTACAGTGTGATTCTTGTTAACCGAAGCTGGAGTTTCAGCAGTGGGAGCCTTCGATTTCTTTTTGCTCTTTTTTTTCTGCACAGAACCAGCTGGAAAAAGCACAAAAAAAAAATCAAGTACAAGATCTTCGAGAAATGTCTTCTCTCTCACACTGGTAATACAAGTGCTCACTTGTAGAAGTGGATCGTAGGCGGCTTTCCGACTGCACCAGCTGAGTGTTATTCATGAAGATCAATCTACGGTAGATATGACCGTCTTCTCCTCGGACATCTTCAACAGAATACTCGCCGGTTAGGGTACTGATGCCTCGGCCCACCACCTCCCTCCAGCCCAGGTCACCTCCAACAGACAAAAACGGCACCTGCAGAGACAGGAGTCAGCATAGAAATTATAGAACTAATATACTAAAAACTTATTATAAATATAGTAGCAACTAAAGCTTGACCAATAGTGGATTTTACTGATAGCAAGGTCGGATCGTACTTGCCGATAACCGATTAATCAACCAATAGTTTTAAAATGGATAGTGGATTTAAAAACAAACAAACAAAAAAACACCATGTAAAATAGTACTGAACTTTGTTACAAAAATAAAAAGAAATGTAATTTCAATGCTCTGGACTTTTAAAGATGGACATTATAAATTGTGACTCTATTTATGTGAAATTGTAACATTTTAAAGTAAGATTACATTTGTACCATGAGCTGAATTTAATAAATGCGTGTCAAAACAAACAGCACATGGTGTCAGTGACTCGCCTCTAGAGGCCACTCTCGTACTGTACGATGCATCCCGGAAAAACTATCGGCATGGATTTTTAATGCGAGCCGTTAGTTCCAGCATTCAACTCTCCACGCCGATTAATCTGCAAAACCAAACGGTCTACCTCTAGTAACAAATTCTTTAAAAAATTTAGAACTCTTTACCTGCTGATTGGCTGGCATTCCAGGAGGTGCCAGTTCCATCACCATGGAGAGAGCTCGGACTGGACTGCTTGCATGTCTTCATATTCCTGGTCTCGATGCATTGCAACAACGATCAATCGGCGGAAGTTTGCGCTGGCGGCTAGCTGAGCGCGACCCTCGGCAGAACCGTACAACCAATCGGATTCTCGACCCTGAGGAACTTTACAAAATCCAAAACAAGTATTGGCATTGGAATTAAAAAAGAGTGGCAGAAATAATCATGTAAGAAATGGCTCCTACCAATAAAAATAGCAAAGTGGTTGGCACGGGGTACTTTGGCAGATGGCAGACTGTCCTGCACCGTGAGTGTGTATCGGGGACGACCCGTGGCTGCGTGGCACAGCGTGAGGGAGGATGTGCTGGAAGTATCCGTAGACCCCTTCAGCTTCTGGAGCATGAGAGCGTACGCTTGCCGTTCCTTTACTGCAGCTAAGAGCTCAGCAACCGATGCCAGTCTACACAGGGTACCGTCCTCCCCCTGGCACATCTCCAGCACTTTGAAGGGAGCGGGCTGGCGGAACTTGGTGCAGACTAGAACAAATACAGGAAGTGAGAATGAGGAGTCTGCATTCTGCTGGCTCAGGCAATGAATACGGACAGCAAAGCCGGCTTCAGCAAAATGCTCCACTGCCATCTTTATCACATGCTCTTGGGCGAGAGTCACGCAGACGTAACGGCCGCCCACAGCCAGAACCCGGCCAACCTCGGCCAGCATCCTGCCGGCCACGATGCCCTCCTCTTCCGAGGCCATGGCATCTAGAGTTCCCTTGTCCAGAGCAGCCTGAAAGCTCCCGCTTTCATAACCCGTCTGAGTGGCATCCACCTGATGAAAGGTGAGGTCGGGACGGCGTTGCACGTTTCGCTGGTTCATGTGAGCAACAACCGTCTCACTAATGTCGATGTTGGTTAAGTGGTGGTAGCCGACATCGTAAAGCTGTTCGCTCAGCTCTGAGTTTCCGCAACCCACCACTAAAACCTGAGAAAACCATTCGTTAGAAATCAAACTCCTGTTCAGCAAAACCCTTTGAACACACGTTATAATGTTCGAAATTTGTTTCTGGATACAGTTCTGCTAGATTAACAATTTATAATCCCATCTAGAACAATATATGTTGCCATGTCTCGGAGGTTTTTTTTTTTTTTTTTACCACTACCACCTCTGCCTGCACATTACATTTACTCTTATGGCAATGACAGATGCCCTTATCCAAAGGGACTTACAGTTATCTCAGTTCTATGGCTGAGCAACTGAGGGTTAAAGGCCTTGCTCAAAAGTCCAGCAGTGGTAGCTTCATGGTCCTGGAATATGAACCCATGACCTTGCATTCAGAAGTCCAACATCTTATCCACCGAGCTATCACTTTCCAGTATAAAGGTATTATATCCCAGGCATCCCAGTATTAGAAAACTATGTTACGATTGTTGCAAAAGTAAATCATGAGAAAAAAAACTGAATGGTTCTCCTCAAGCTGCTGCATTTCACTGGTTCTGTACAACCAGCAATGTTGTACAACTCACCACAGCATGATGTACACATTTTTTTTTTTTTTTTGAGAAATAGAACATTTGTACACTGTGCATACCAAAAAAAAAAAAGGTTGTGAGTTCAAATCTCAATCACACCAAGCTACCACTCCAGGGTCTCTGAGCAAGGCCCTTAATCCTTAGTTGCTCTATGAATGAGATAAATGTAAGTCCAATGGCTGAGGGCATCTGCCAAATGTCATAGGTGGATTACCTATTTAGATAAAAAGCATTAGTGAGATCGGGTACTGATGTTGGTGAGAATATTTGGAGTTCAGTAGGTTTTCAAGTTCATCCTAAAGGTGATGATATTTACTTCACACCTACAATCAGTCAGGCTTTTCAGACTTTTATATTGTTTTGTCCTTGAGGCAAAAGTATATGAACCGCTCACCATTACATTCATGTTGTTTCTCCATAGTTAGAACAACATAATTATCATTTACTTCACTTCAATCGAGTTTTATTTGTAAAGTGCTTTTAACAACACCCCAAAGCAGCTTCACGATAAATAAGTGATGAAATATGAATTTATATTTCAGAGCCTATAAGTTTATCCCTAATAAGTGATCCAGTGGACAGAGTGAAAAGGAAAAACTCCTTGAGATGATAAGAGGAAGAAACCTTGAGAGTATATATTAATTATTATAGAAGGGCTCAGTATGCCCTCAGCATTACAACCTCCGTTCACTGGAGGACCAGAAAAGCCGAGACAGTGTCACTGAGTTTTAATAGAGGTCCATGAAGAAAGACATGATTTGTCCAGGTGGATCTCCATATACTTATATACAATCAAACCTCAAGCAGAGCTCCAGTGTATTTATTCAGAGAGTTATTGAGTCTACAGTGTCGGTGTGGAGGAAGTGTGCGCTCATATGGCTGTTATTACCTTCTCACGTGGTTTGATGTACTTGTGCAGCACGCCACACAGGGAGGTGTAGTCCCCATACCACTCAAAGGCTTTTTCTCCCCGTTTGCGGAAAAACCGCTCCCAGTAATCCGCAGAGCTGAACTCTTCCGCTGTTCTCGGCAACAGACTCATCTTACTCACACCCTATTAAATCACTCTTGTTTAAAAAGGAGTCTTCCTTTGATTCTTCTTCTTATTAATCCTGATCACCAGCAGCCCTTCACCATGCAGGACACACACACACAATACTACAATCTACAGCACGCGGATCTCTTATAAGCTTAACGTTACTAATTTCATACAATTATTCTGTTCAGCCTCGAACTGAAATGATCCTGCTTTCATATATATGTTATATTCTCATTTATTCCCCCACATGTCCTGCATCTCAACCCGGACACATTTCTGTGACGGACACGCGACTACACATGGCATTGATTTGATGTTCTAGGAAGGCGGGCCATAAAAAGCGTCCAATGATTGGTGAAAAGTTTTCATCAAATGACTCTATTGGTTGATTATGGTGTCACTCAGGCAGATGGCCGGCGCCGGTGTGGGTGGGTTTATTAAACATGGCAGTGCCGGCTGGAAGATCCGTGGTGTTTGTAACAGGAAACGCGAAGAAATTAGAGGAGGTGAGAGTTTAAATGTAGATCTGGTTTCGGGGGGAAAAAAACTAGTATGTCAGCAATAGGATATATAAAGCGAATTATTTATGTATGCATAAAAAAAAATATTGGATTTGGTTTCGGTTTGTGCAGTTGCTGCTCTGCCATACTATATTGTGATCTATGTATCTATGCATCTACTCTATTTATAAATATCTATCTATCTATCTATCTATCTATCTATCTATCTATCTATCTATCTATCTATCTATCTATCATGCTTTGTTTTTTTTGTCTCTATCTAGCTTTTTTGTCTGTCTATCTATCTGTTTGTCTGTCTGTCATTCATGCTTTATCTATGTCTGTCTGTCTGTCTTGCTTTCTTTATCTATCTATCTATCTATCTATCTATCTATCTATCTATCTATCTATCTCTCTGTCTGTCTGTCTGTCTGTCTGTCTGTCTGTCTGTCTGTCTGTCTGTCTGTCTGTCATTCATTCATTCATGCTTTCTTTGTCTCTATCTATCTATCTATCTATCTATCTATCTATCTATCTATCTATCTATCTGTCATTCATGCTTTCTTTGTCTCTATCTGTATGTCTGTCTGTCTGTCTGTCATTCATGCGTTCTTTCTTTATCTATCTATCTTTGTGTTTCTGTCTTTCAGGTAGTTCAAATCCTTGGTGACAAATTCCCCTATAAACTTATTTCCAAGAAGATTGATTGTAAGTACTTCAGAATGCAGCCATATTGGCATCAGTCACTAAAAAGGTTTGTGTGCACGTGACCATAAGACCATCATCTGTCCACTGAACATCTCATTCCACGTGTATTTTTTACTCTACTGTTATAAAAAGCTCCACTATTCTGGGAAGGCATTTTCATTAAACTTTGGTGTGTGACTGTGGGCATTTCTGTTCATGCATTCACAAGAGCATTAGTGAGATACATACAGGTGCTGATGTTGTTTAAGACGCCTGGGGTTCATTCAATGTTGCAGTTGATCCCAAAGATGTTCAATGGGGTTGAGTGCACAGCGACATTGTGACGCTGGAATAGATTTGTGACGGGAAAATGTAAAGCTGTAAAGACATGTACAATTGCGTGGTTTTAGTTCTGTGGCAGCATTTTGAAGTGTGAACCATCTATAAGTGTGATGATCAGGTGTCCACAAAACCTTGCCTATATAGTGTATGTTCTTAAGTCTATGTGTTGGTTTGCAGTGCCTGAATACCAAGGAGAGCCTGATGAGATCTCCATACAGAAGTGCAAAGAGGCAGCAAGACAGGTTTTCTACTCTATTTCATTCTGCATCGTATTTACAAGTATTTTGGAATACTTGTAAAGATCTGCTTAATTCTGTGCTTCTCTTATAAAGGTAGATGGGCCAGTGATTGTGGAGGACACCTGCTTATGTTTTAAGGCTTTAGGAGGTCTACCAGGGCCATACATGTAAGAAAGAGTCCCACATTTATCTTGTACTAGAGATTTAGAAATGTCATCAATATCCACTAAACTTATTGGTGTTTCCGTTAGAAAATGGTTTCTGGATAAACTGAAGCCAGAAGGTAAGACCGTGCTGTTATTTGTATATGAATTCATGGTTTTAAGACTCGTAAGACGTAATGCGTTTCTCTGTTGTCAGGACTGTACAAGCTTTTAGCAGGTTTTGAGGATAAATCAGCCTATGCTCTGTGCACATTCGCCTTTTCTCCTGGCAGAGAAGAGCCTGTTCAGCTTTTCAGAGGGATCACCGAAGTTAGTACATATTTTACATAATATTGGTTTCATACACCATATAAAACATGTCAACTCTGTCAAATATCACATGCACAGGCAGCACATTGTCAAACATACCCTCTAAACTGGGTTGTGTTTTTTCTTTTAATATAAGTTGATGAAGAACGCATGTCAACAGAGTGTGTGTGTATATATTTAGAACAAATAGTTCCTGAAGTCATTTTGGATCGTAAATGATCTTTTCCTGAAAATAAAAACCTTCTGCTGTAGCATTCCTGAGAAATCCACAGAACTCTTTGGGTCTAAATAACCCCATTGTTTTGTACAAGTTTAATAATTAACCCAACTAACATGTTCTACTGTTATATAGGGCAGGATTGTGGAGCCCAGAGGCCCCCGAGACTTTGGATGGGATCCCTGTTTCCAGCCTGACGGCTATGAACAAACGTGAGCCAATCACATTTCTGCACATTCACCAAGAGATGGAGCTGGTGCACAACAACACAATCTTACTTAAAAAAAAAAAAAAAAAAAAAATCCCACCTGGAAATAAAAAAAGAATGTCAAATATTTAGTTTCCATTTGTTTACGAAAAGGAAGTGATTCTGGGAGTTGACAGAGATGCACAATTTCAACTTTAATAATATGATGAATGTCGGTGGCTGCATGAAACATCCACTGCATTCAAGAGCCGTACTGAGCACCAGCTGTATTTCTGCTTCAAATATATAATATAATAATAATATAGTGCACAATATATGGCGTTTGATTTTGGTAGGATATCTAATGATCAAATATTCATTACAATACGTGCAAATGATTGAGTGAGTGAGAGTGAGTGAGTGAGAGCTAGTGAGAGCTAGTGAGAGAGAGGGAGAGAGAGAGAGAGAGAGAGAGAGAGAGAGAGAGAGAGAGAGAGAGAAATAAAAAAAATGCAGTTTAGCATTTACCAGAAGTGCAAATAGTAGCAGTTGTGCAAATTGACAGATAAATATGCAAATATATGTACAGCATGTAATCTATAAGTAAATCAATATAAAGGCTGTCAGTGAAAAATGTGCTAAAGCTGATGAGCAGTACACTAAGAAGAAATATAAACACATATATGAACAAATGTTAAGGAGTTATATTAATGCAGGGAGTGTGTAAGGCACAATATGTGTAAAAATGTAGGATATAAACATTTACAATATATGATATGTAGAATGTATGTGCAACTGTTCAAAAGTTATACACAATTTATATACAAGTGATATATAAAGTCGTGAATTGAAAAGTAAATGCATTGTTTATGATCCAAAATAGAGATTAAAACAGTGTGTCTGAAATTTGGGGAGATTTTCTAGAAATTAAAATATATCAAAAAAACAACTTGTACCTCTTTTTCTATGTAGCAAAACTTGAAAACAGCAAATAGTGCAGAAAGCTATAGCGGTTTACAATATGATGCTCCTAATGGATTAAGAGGCTATTTATATGATATTATAAATACTACTATTATAGCTACTATGTTATACCTATATTTCCCTAAAATATATTAATCATATTGACTGTTAACACTTTATTGACTCTATGCATGACATCATTTAGGCATTGTCTTCGTTTGCCTCTTTTTTTTTTTTTTTTTTTTTTTTTTGGTCTGTGCAGTTATGCAGAGCTCCCTAAAGAAGTGAAGAACACCATCTCTCACCGGTACCGTGCCCTGGCAGCCATGTCTGAACACTTCTCCAAACCAAACGATGTCCCAGAGACCAAACGCACCAAACACGCTGACTAATCACTAACAGGTTGAACCAACTGGAAATCGGCTCGTCCCATTGATATTGGGCATTCGGCTCACGTGACGTGTTGCAACGATCAACCCGAGACTCGTAAAAAAAAAAAAAATGCAGGCACTGCAATACATTTTTAATAAATAAAAACATGATATACCGTACAACTTTGGTATTTATGTGTGTGTTTGCGCTTCTTCTTAATATTAAAGTCTGCAATTTCATTCTCAACCATTAAATATATGGACGTCCCGGGAATAATTTTATACGTGCCAACCTTTAGAGCTCGGAAACAGATTTTTCAATTCCAAGTTGAGGCCTGGGGCTGCAATTTATAAAAACAAAACAACTCTGACTTAAAAGAAAAATAATTTTCAGGGTTACTAATTCATTTTTAAATTAGGTTATTCTTGTTATATTCATGCTTATTATAGTAAAAAAAAGAGTATTTCTAATTCCTTTATTACGTGATTTATGTGATCGCGTCAACAACACTCAGAAAGTTGACTGCTAATGTTGTATTGTAAATGCTGTGATCGTTACCTCATCATTTGCTTTTTCTTACATTGCAATTAGCTGGTTAGCATGACAGAGCAGGTTGTGATCAAGAAAAGTAAAACAAACTGAAAATTGGAGAACTTGTAAGTGAGGAAGTGAGATGAATCAAGCTACAAGATCCTACTAGACCAGTGGTTCTTAACCTTGTTGGAGGTACTGACCCCACCAGTTTCATATGCGCATCCACCGAACCCTTCTTAAGCGGGGCGTGTCATCCCGAATCATATGAGTCGGGTGTGTGTCTTGACCTCCCCCGAACCCCTGAGACTGACTCACCGAACCCCTGGGGTTCGATCGAACCTAGGTTAAGAACCACTGTACTAGACCCATGTCTCTGCTCATATAAAGAAAAATGTATCTTTCCTAAAGCGTATACATTTATATTGAACTATTGGTGATGAACCCAATGGTGGTCTGGTGCTTTCTTAACACTGTCTTATTATTTCTGTGTGATGTTTGTGGTAGTCTGCTGCTCTGATGTCACAGGGGGACACTGTTCTTGGTAGCACAATATATTATTGTTTAGCACTGCTCTTGCTAGCACAAATACAATTATACAACAGTGCAATTTATGAATACATGTATTCAAGCCATGCAATGTGAGTCCTGTAAGTAATCATATTATACTATTTTTTAGATAAAACAACCGGAAGTAAATCTTTGTAAATCTCTGAGGGAAAAAAAAACTGAGGAAATGTGCAATTTTAAGGAAAAGTCAAGTTGTTTAGAATTTTATAGGATGGGAGCAACAAATGGCTGGAAAAGTAAGTGTTACTAAATCCCTACAGCTGGAAGAACATTTTGCAGCTAATTCAGTTAATTGGAAAAAGGTCAGCAACATGACTGGGTTTAGAAAGAGTATCTTAGAGAAGCAGAGGTTCATCAATCTGCAAAACAAAATGCATTCACAAAATTTACCGTACATGATTTCATGAAAAGATTTTGAGATTCTGGAGAAATCTCTGCGCATTTCCATGCCCATTATATTCGGGCCCTGAGGCAGCACTGCATTAAAAACTTGCTTAAATTCTTTACTAAAATATTGTGGATATATAAACACAGTTCACCACATCATACACAAATGCAGGTTAAAACACTATCATTTGTTTGAGCACTATCATTGTTCTATCACACTGTTTGAGCTACAGAAGCTCGTCTGTCGGTTCACCACCGTTCCTTCCTTGGAGCACTTTTGATAGATTCTGACCACTCAGACTGGGAACAGCCCACGAGAGCTGCAGTTCTGGAGACGCTCAGACCCAGACATCTAGACATCACAATTTAGCCCTCGTCAAACTCAAATTCTTTTGCCCATTTTTCTTGCTTTTAACACGTCAAATTTGAGGAAAAATGTTCACTCGCTGCCTAATAAATACCTCCCACTAACAGGTGACTTGATAAAGATATAATAATTTTCCCTTTGCAACTTTTATTAATGCACAATTAATTCAATTCGAACATTTCTGTTTGATCATTTTTATTATATATATATATATATATATATAGATAGATAGATAGATAGATAGATAGATAGATAGATAGATAGATAGATAGATAGATTTAGCGCAACACATTTATTCCCGACCCCTTTTCTAAACCAAGTCTCAAACCATTATGCAAACATAAAAACATGGCAAAGGTTTCGTTTGGTGTCCTGATATTTTACGTAATTTAAAACACTATAATTACTTTAAAACATTTACAAGAATATTTTACCTTCATGCCCTATGTTGAGTTTGGTTTCACTAAGCACAAAGATTTGCATGAAGCATCCATATTTGTTCATGCCCATGTTGATTAGAGTATTAAAATATATAATATATAATATATATATATATATATATATATATATATATATATATATATATATATATATATATATATATATATATATATATATATAAAATAAATAATAATATTTGTTTTGTTTTTTGTTTTTTTATAAATCCATTCATATTCCTTGTAGTCATGTAAAGTGGACACAACACTGACTTTGGAAATAAACATGAAATCCACCGCTTTGAATCAAGCATGCTACAAAAAATGATAATATTTTTAACATGAAGATATATTAATATATCACCGCTGCTTCCTGCAGGTCTCAGGAGCCACCGCTGCTTAGAGAATCGAGAAAGGTCCATTAATCTCCAACGTGTTACTGTGGCAGATTCTGTTTTCTCAGGTGACTCCAGCCATACCCATTGCCCTCAGAGCATTCACTGCTTGTGTTGCTCGTTATGGCCACCATTTGGAAACTGTTTTATCACTTCTGACTATTTTTTTCCCTCTGCTCCTTTGCACTCCCTTTTCAGGAAACCAAGGTACTGACTGGAAACTGAAGGTTGAACTACAGAAAGCAGAAAACGTATTTTTCTGAAGAAGTAGATCAAAAAGACATGTCCTAGAAAAACTAGCCACAGTGTTTCATTGTGTATTTATTGTTTCAATAAATTATTATATTTATTAAAACTGGTTTAGAGACAGTGGCATTGAGTCAAAGACAGGAGATGGAACTGGAGGTAGCAGCGCTAAAGATGTTAAAATGTAATTAGGAGTGATGAGGATGGACAGGATTAGAAACAAGTTATT
Organism: Silurus meridionalis; assembly: GCF_014805685.1. Taxonomy (NCBI): domain Eukaryota; kingdom Metazoa; phylum Chordata; class Actinopteri; order Siluriformes; family Siluridae; genus Silurus; species Silurus meridionalis. Next base: position 10,370,626 of record NC_060906.1, on the reverse strand, counting down.
AGAGGGACAGCGTATGTAGGACGTTTTGGAGACAAGGAGAGGGAGGCGAGATTGAGATGGTTTGGACATGTGCAGGGGAGGGACATGGGGTATATCGGTAGGAGAATGCTGAGGATGGAGCCACCAGGAAGGAGGAAAAGAGGAAGACCAAGGAGGAGGTTTATGGATGTGGTGAGGAAAGACATGCAGGTGGTTGGTTTGAAAGAGGCAGATATAGACGACAGGGGGTATGGAGACAGATGATCCGCTGTGGCGACCCCTAATGGGAGAAGCCAAAAGAAGAAGAACAAGATTTATTAATACTGATACTTATTAACTTATTCATGATATTTATCCCCATGCTTAGAGCAAAAAATTACTTTCTGTTGTAATTAAGAAGGAACATATTGGTCAATTGTACAATTATCTAAACAGCCAATCATGTGGTAGCAGCACAATGCAGAAACTCTGTCATGCAGCAGTCATGCAGTTAATAGTTAATGTTCACATCAGACATTAGAATGGGAAAAGACACACTTCTCAGTGACATTAACCGTGGCATTATTGTTGGAGCCAGATTGGTTGGTTTAAATATTACTACAACTGTGTACATTTCACAGAGAACAGGAGAGTTTAGAGCAAAAAACATCCAGTGAGCATCAGGTTTTTCACTCTTTAAAAGCATGGTGAGCAGAAAAGCATTTGAAAACACACAGCTTGTCAAAACTTCAGGTGGATGGACCCCAACAGTCAAAAAAACAGGAATCTGAGACTATCATGGGCACAATATCACGGACATTGGATAGCTGAATATTGGAAAAATTCTTTCAGTGTTCTGCTTTTCTGAAGTGCTTTTCTGCTCATCACCAAGGTGACAATGGACAATGGACAATGTTGAAGCAGCTTTACAGAGAGAAAGCAGTAATAAAAGAATGTATACGTTTATTCCATATAATTGTACTGTAAGTTTATCCTTAATGAACAAGCCAGTGATGACTGTGGCAAAGAAAATCTTCATGAGATGGTATGACTAAGAAACCTCAAGAGGAACCAGACTTACCGGATGTCTATTTATTACAGTTGATCATTGTTACAGTCCGAATTCATCCACAAAGTTCTTGTGTTGCTCAGTATTTTCATGGATCTTTAGGCTGTTGAAGTGGAACCATCCCCAGCTGCACAAGAGACACTGGTCTGCATTTCCTGACCTCATACTACAATAATTCATATGTCTGGTCTCTTTGGCTTGAGTTTCAGAAGACATATATACAGAAACACCGCCGTTACACTGCTACAATATTTTATGCAGCCATAAAGGAGATTATACATCTGTGTGCACTCATGTCCTGCTTCAGTTTATTGAAGTTAATACGTGTTATTGTGCTTAACTGTGCAAAGTAATGGAGAGTGTGTTAGAGAAGTGAAGAAAAGAGTGCAGGCAGGGTGGAGTGGGTGGAGAAGAGTTACAGGAGTGATTTTTATAGAAGAGTATCTGCAAGAGTAAAAGGGAAAGTTTATAGGACTGTGGTGAGACCTGTGATGTTGTATGGTTTAGAGACAGTGGCATTGAGTAAAAGACAGGAGGTGGAGCTGGAGGTAGCAGAGCTGAAGATGTTGAGGTTTTCGTTGGGAGTGACGACAATGGACAGGATTAGAAACGAGTTTATTAGAGGGACAGCGCATGTAGGACTGATTGATGGTTTGGACATGTGCAGAGGAGGGACATGGGGTATATCATTAGGAGAATGCTGAGGATTGAAGGAAGGAGGAAAAGAAGAAGATTTATGAATGTAATGAGGGAGGACATGCAGCTAGTTGGTTTGAAAGAGGCAGATGTAGAGGACAGTGTAGTATGGAAACAGATGATCTGGGACCCCTAATGGGAGCAGCCAGAAGAAGAAAAAGAAGAAGCTATTTTATTGGGCTCCTGAATATGTATTTAAGAACAATTACAAATTACTATATAAGCGATAAATTGTATTATAAACTGTATCATAGAGACATTGTTACTTTTATGAATAAATAAAATTTTCTGGCTTGATTTAATTTTCTCCTATTCCACATGTAGTCCCAATCTGCTGTTATAATAACTTCCATTCTTCTTCTAACCTTCCATTCTTCTTGTGCTCATTCACCCTCAAGAACATTAATATCGTCAGGTGATGATGTAGGTGAGGAGGCCTGGGGTGCAGTCAGCGTTCCAATTCATCCCAAATGTGTTCAGTAGGGTTGAGGTCAGAGCTCTATAGCAGGCAACTCAAGATCTTTCTCTCCAACCCATGTAAACCATATCTTCGAAGAGCTGGCTTTGTGTATAGGGGTATTGTCATGCTAGAACAGCCTTGAGTCTCCTAGTTCAAGTAAAGGAAAGTTTAAAGTTAACGCTTTCAAAGACGTCCTATACAATTTGTGGGCCTCCACAATTTGTGGGCCTCTATAAATGTCCATATACTGTATGGTCGATGTTAATTAAGTGCAATTTTTGTGTATAAATGTTTGTGTAAGCCAAACAACCTAAAGATTTCAGGCAGATTCAAAAAAAGTTTTAGAAAAGCCTTTTTTACTTCGTACGTCATTCATCATTTCTCACAAGTGTGTCAAAACACCTGTCAAGTATTTAAGTGATGCCCACAAACTCCAAATCCAACTGAACAGACAGATGGAAGAAATGACAATTTAGAGTTATGGTTTTTGTGATGAAAGACCAGCTCATCCTTTGTTTTTTTGCCCAATTAATTAATTAGTGATTTTCACAAAATTTTTTCAATGCACGACGGTGTGTTTCTTTTGAAAGAGATGCTAAAACACCTCTACATCTGCTGAATGAGGAATAAAATCAGGAATTTAAACTTGATTATATATCAGGGTTTCTGCAGGTCAAACGAAAGACTTTTTGAGACCTTTTTAAGACCTTAAAGAATGAAATATAAGACCTATATCACAACATCAAACACACACACAAAATCATTATTAGCAACTGGCCTTAACCAAGCACTCAGTTCATTTACTTCTCATGTCAAGTATCGCTAAACTTGCACTTCCCCATAGCTGAAAAATAAAATCCATTTTACGACTGTGGTACAATTCAAAAGAGATTTGCACCAATAACACAAAACCGATTAACTGTTAAAGAAAAAAACACAACACCAAGGAAACTAACAAACAAAAACATTCTAAAGTGCTGCAGGAGCATTTCAATGAGCACTAGAGGTATCGTTACATGGACATCTAAAAATTAAAACCTGTTTAAAATGATTTAAGACCAAGAACAGCGAATTAAAGACTTAGATTTTTAAATGTTTTTTTTTTACTTTTAGAATTGGGCAGAAACCCAGTACATTCCAGATATTATTGCTGTAATATTTGCACATGATATGATATAAAATTGATTAGCACACACTCAAAAGCAATTTTCTAAATTACCAGATTTTCATGAGTTTCTTGTGTAAATGCTTGTATTATTTTGTACAATTAAATCTGTTTATCTCCAGCTTATTAAATGGGGGCCAATGTTATTTAAGGCATCTCTGTGTGGAAAAGGAGTTGGAAATTAAAAACATCACTTCCTCTGGCATTCTTGGCACTAAATCTGTGGAACTGGCAGACACAACAACAACAATAATAATCATTAGAAAAAACACAGGGGCAGATGCTTAGAAAATGTGTTCCTGGCATTTAATTAGCCCGTGTTGACTGTCCCTATCAGAGCCACATAAAACAAATCCAGGTTGTGTCTCTGTCCCGTTTCCTGCTGGGCTTATGAGCCTGAGCTTCTAAAAACTGTTCTTTCCCTCAGGATTCCTCAATTAAAGACAACAACATTCCTTACCCTGAAGGGGACGCTCAAGATGTTGCACGTCTGCAGGCTGGCTGTTCACAATAATGTTTCCAGGCTTAAAAACATATACATACATCCACAGCAGGATTTAGCAGTCACCAGGGTGCCATTCTGTGGTAATGGTCATCAATTTCTTAGTGTCTTTCTTGATGTATTTTACTATCTACATAAAGAATAATCTGCAAGTTAGATCTCAACACCGTCAAATGCACACTGAACAAAAAATTAGTTAATGAATGTAAATTTCATCAAAATCAATAAAGATCAAAATTGAGATTCTAAATAAAATGACACCTGACCTCCTGTTACAGCATATTAAGGGACAGTTCAAGCCTTGCTGGTCTGTTAATTGCCATGCTGTGGTACTTCCATGCTCTATGAGATTAACTGCACTCTTCTCTCTCTCTCTCTCTCTCTCTCTCTCTCTCTCTCTCTCTCTCTCTCTCTCTCTGTCTGGTCATCCAACCATTTTCCATGCCCATGATCACTATATTCATGATAGTAGCAATTTGCTTTAAAGTCCTTCCTCTTAGGCAATTTGGAAAGTATTGCATCCTCTTTAACAGCTGCTCAACATCTGGTTGGCTGGTTTTCCTTCCTCTGTTTCTTATCTGCATAACGTGACTACTCCCAGTAAGATATATTCCTGTTCTTTTTATGATGCAAATTGTATGCCAATGTAGATAAAAAAAGGATCCAGGCAAAGTTAAAGTAATGGTTCTTTATTGAATGCTTTCACAGAGCCTTTAAGGTACTCCACTTGTGGAGAGTCTGTAAGAATATATGAGGCGGAATAGACTTTTTTTAACCTTTGTTTTATCATTAGAAAAAAGCACAAAATACAGTGATAAATAAAAGTACGGTGTAGCATTTCAATGGAGTGAAAGTAAAAATAGTAATCAATACAAATATTGAAGTATGAGAAAATAGTATAATATGTATACATAGTGAGAAATACTTTCAAAAATAAAAGTTAATTCATTTATTTTTTTCAGTCATTAATAAAGCCAAATAAAATTAATATTTGGTGTGACCACAATTCTACTTTTAATTTGTACTTTTGCACAAAGTCAGGGATTTTGTAGGATCAGAGAGAGGTGTATGATTATCAATTTTACATGTCAGTTAACTGGAACAGAAACAGCTGTGTAGGAGCTTCAAACTGGTTGAGGAGCCAAACTCAGAGTGGCACTAAGGTGAGGTTGTGGCAGTTTCATGTCACAGGTGATACACCATGGCAAGACTGAGCACAGCAACAAGACACCAGGTAGTTATACTGCATCAGCAAGGTTTTCCCCAGTCAAAGATTTTAAAGCAGATTGAGGTTTCAAGATGTGCTGTTCAAGCTAATTTGAAGAAGCACAATGAAATGGGAAACTTTGCAGACTGTAGACACAGTGGTCCGCCAAAGAAACTTAATGCAGCAGATGAAAGACACATCATAGTTACTTCCCTTTGACACAGGTAGATGTCCACCAGTGCCATCTGCAAAGAACTGGCGAAAAACAGTGGGACCCAAATATAACCATATATTGTCTTGTCTTTTGCCAAAAAACCATACCTCCAACATGGAAACAAAGCCTCCTTATAGGGTGCGACTCAATTAAGCATGAGCATAATTAAGCTTTTTTTCAAAATATGAAATACAACCCAATTCCAAAAGAATTTGGGATACTGTTTAATCTCATATATCCACATTTTATTCACAATAGAACATAGAAAACATAACAAATGTATTTTTTAAAGAAAAAAATAAGACAATTTTGAATTTGATGGCTGTAACACGTCTCAAAAAAGTTGGGATGTGGCAACAAAAGTCTGGAAAAAGTAATTGTTAATAAAATTCAACAGTTGGAAATACAATTTGCAACTAATGAGATTAACTGACAACAGGTCAGTAAGTAGATTGGATATAAATAGTGTATCTTAGAGAGGCAAAGTCTCTCAGAATTAAAGATGGGCCGAGATTCATCAATCTGTGAAAGACTCTGTCTACAAATTGTGGATCAATTTCAGAATAATGTTCCTCAACATACAATTGCAAAACAGTTCAATATCTCATCATTTACAGTACATAATATTATCAAAGTTTTAAAGAATCTGGAGAAATCTCTGTGCAGAAGGGGACAAGGGCGAAAATCAATATCAGATGCTGGTAATCTTTGGGCCCTCAGGCGTCACTGCATTTAAAACAGTCATGAATCTGTAATGGAAATCACTGCATGAGCTCAATAACACCACCGACAAAGAAACCATTGTCTGCAAACACAGTTGGCCATGTTATCCTCAAATGCAGGTTAAATCATATAAAGAAGAGGGCATGCATGAACATGATCCAGAAATGTTGCCATTCTCTCTGGGCTAAAGCTAATTTAAAATGAATTGAGGCAAAGTGGAAAACTGTTCTGTGTTCAGACGTTTTGAAATTTGCATTGGTATTTGGAACTCAAATCCTCAGTACTTCAAAAAGCATCTCTGATGGTATTGGAGTGCATTAATGCCTGTGGAATGGGCAGCTTGCACATTTTTTTAAGGTTTTACTACACAGTATCTGGAGTTGTAATTGTCTGTAGCAGGACACAATACAATAATGAGTGTATGCAATCAACAGTGAGGCATGGTGGAGGTTTCCTGCAAGTTGGGAGCTGCAGAGAAATACAGGCAGATACTTATGCATCAAGCAATACCACCAGGAAGGCGTTTGATTGACCCCAAATCAAAAACTGAAGCAGGATAATGACCCCAAACATACAGCCAATATCATTAAGAACTATCTTCAGCATAGAGAAGAACTAGGAGATCTGGAAATGAGGGCTTGGCCCCTACAGAGTCGTGATCTCATTATTATTAAGTCTGTCTGGGATTAAATGAAAAGACAGTAGGATTAGAGGCAGGAACTACTTGCTTAAATCCTGCAAAAGCTGTGCGCAAGTATACCTAGAAGAATTGATGTTTTGCAGTTAAATGGTGGTCACACCAAATATTGATTTCATAATAAATGAACCAGTGACAGATATGTAATTTTTAAAGAAACTGAAATTTCTATGATTTATTTAATATAAATAGTCCTTTGGCCGTCCTTTGCACTAAAATCCTATAATGAAAGTATGTTTAGTTTAATACTCTCTTCTCCTGCCTTTGATGAACTCACAGGTCACAAGGAATAAACTGTTTACTGAAAAAGAACAGCTTCACCCTCATTCTCTGTTCTAACTAGAACAATATCCATTTATTCCTCTCATCCATTCACTTGTCTACACACAAACATAGCAAACTTTCAAAGGCATTGTCAACAACAGAAAGCTGTGAGATGACACATAGAACCTGCATGACTATGAATAAACAACGAAAAATAATCAGGCAAGAAACATACCACCAGCAACAAAGTAAAAACGACGCTTGAAAAGCTTGGCTAACTTCAGCTTGATTTCATGGTATGACTAATTTTTTCCATAGTGGTCATCAATGGGGTTTTTTTGCTCAGTATTCCAGCGAAAGAAACAAAATGTTCTCGTTGACTGAATGTGTCAAATATCAGGTTCAATAGACAGGTGACACAATGTCTGAATCGTAATTGAAAAAACGGATAAGAAAAGATTAAATCTAACCAGTCTTTAATAATTTATTCATAGAAAACAGCTGGGCTAAAAATACTGTTCTAGAGATTCTCACTATTACAAGTATATGTGTTTGCTATTAATTGTTTTACAATAGTTTATTAAAATAAAATAGTTAAAAAAAATTCAGGTTATTAGAAGAAGCTATTTTTATTTCTAATTTAATAAGAATAATAACCCTTGGTGGTCCGGCATTTACTATTATAGATTAGTATCTATTTTAATGCTTCCACCATTCAGCATTCGGCATTCCGATCCCATAAGCTCTACTTGTTGATATTATTATATATATATATATATATATATATATATATATATATATATATATATATATATATATATATATATATATATTATATTTTATACCATGTTATATGTTATTTTAGTGTTGCTGCCTCACAGCTCTTTGGTGCATGGTTTGATCCAGAGCTTGTACTGTCCACTATATAGACAAAATTATTAGGACACCTGACTTTTCCACCCACATGTGGTTGTTCTCCATACAGTTACCACAAAGTTGGTACACATTTGTATAGAATACATTTCTCTTCACTTAAACTAGGAGAGCGAAACCTGTTCTAGCATAACAATGCCCATGTGCACAAAGCCAGATCAATGAAGACATGCTTGAAATGGGTTGGAGTGGAAGATCTTGAGTGGCCTGCTATAAAGCTCTGACCTCAACCCTACTGAACACCTTTGGGATGAATTGGAAGGTTGAATTCAACTCAGGCCTCCTCACAATACATCTCATACAAGTACCTGATTTTAATAAGAAGAGTGGAGGTTATGATAACAGCAAATAGGCACTACATGTGGAATAGGATGTTCAAAAAGCACAGCTCTAAATGTAAGTTATCTAATAAACATTTGTACATTAAGCAGTACAGCCTGTTCTATTGTCTTAATCAGCCGCTTTATTTTGATCATCAACAGCTGATTATATATTATACAATTCACAATGACTTACTATAAATAAATAATTGACACATCCATCAACACCGTGTAAGGAGTTTACTGGTAGGAATGAACAGTTCCTCTGCTTCCAGTTGATTTCCAAGGTCACAGAACCTCATCATTCCACTTCGCTAAGTTCTTCACTTCCTCAGGAGAGACACTCAGTCACATCTGCTTAAGAAGTTGTCATGTAATATATGAAAAATATTCCATGCTTACTCAGTAAACCATGCTTCCAAAGAGCTGTTTTTGTATCAAGTATGCTTAACGTTCATGAAAACTGGATTAAATCCATCATTTCACAAGTGAGGACACGTGAAGTATCATCACTCAAACCTGTCTTTGATTGGACAAAACAGAACTGTTGCTTATGCTATTATTTTTTTAGAGCACAGGGTTCTCATATAGGTTTATAAGCTCTTTGATTACATGTTCCAATTTATTTTATGAGTATACAAAAATCACAAACAGGTAACTGCACTATATACATATCTTTTTATTAGTTTATTTGTTTTATTAGACCCATGAGCATTTTAAAATCCTGAGCTCTGAGTTTTCCTGGACCCAATGCGGCCAACAATGTGCTACAGTATGGATTTATATATCATTATACAGTGTGTTGTATAATGCATACATCACTCTTTCTATCCTTTCAGTCAAATTTTGAATTATGACAGTTAATCAATAAGTTTAACAGTAGTAGTTAATAGTAATTGAATAGAATGGGTAATTGTATAAATGAGCTAGCTTTCACAAAAACAGTGACATTTAATTACACAGATTCCATCCGAACAATGTACATTATGGATTAACTATCATGCTCTTTGATCCTGATTTGATTTTGAGTTCTGGTTCTTGGCTTTGAGATTCATATGAATGATTATATGAATTTTTTTTTTCCGTTTTCCAGTTTTTCCAAGCACAATCAAAGAATCAGGTTACTATACCAGGAGTTTTTTTACTCTTTTACCAGTATGACTCAATACCGTACTCCTGAACAGCCATAATACTTTACCGTGTTAATCTATGTAACCGACTTTAGCCTTTTGTGACTTGCAGGTGGTGGTATTAAGCAGGTCTGGCATAAACTCACCAACTCAACTTATATTGTTGATCTTTTCAGTTCAAAAAACGGGACAGTGTGCAAAAAACAGAAACAGATTGCACTAATTTGCAAATCTCATAAATCCATATTGCATTCACAACAAACAGAATTTTTTTTTACCATTTTAGGGGAAAAAATAAGTTTTATATTGTGTTTATTTTTTTTGGTAAACGTGGCCCTGTCCCAACTTTTTTTTAGACCTGTTGCAGCCAACAAATTTTAAATATCCTTTCCCCCCCTTTAAATGGTAATTTAAATATTTGATATGGTTTATATGTTCTATTGTGAATAAAATATGATTTTATGAGATTTGCAAGTCATTGAATTTTGTTTTTATTTACATTTTACACAGCCTCCCAACCTTTTTGGATTAAGGGTTGTTTCTGAGGTACATTCTTCCACTTTGTGCCCAGTGATCTGGACCCAGAGCAACCCTGACCAGGATTAAGCAGCTACTAAAGTTATATTAAATGCACAAATTAACTAAAAAAAAAGAGATAGACTAAGCACCGTTCAAAGCTGAAGATTAGTGGGTTACGATTTCCATCCACATCATTCTTATTATGAATGATGATCTTATTTATGGAACATTCTTCAACTATAATTGTTTCAGGTATTGATAGATATACTGTATGGTTTGTATAAACCTGACTATTACACCCACATGCACCACTTAAACACCTTGTTTGAGATTCAATCTGCCTTTGCTGTTAATTACACTCTACTCTTCTGGGAAAGCTTTTCAGCTACAAGATCATTATTGAGAATGACACCCGAGGTCTTCTACTCGTACATTAAATTTTCATAGAACTTGCTTTATGCACATTGGCATTGTCAGGCACATTTGATCTTCTTCGATCTAGTGGAGGAAAACTAAATTCGGACATTCTAGTGAGGAAAACCAACATATGTCTGATGATCTGGTGTCTACAAACATTTAGCCATGTAGTGTGATCATTTGGTCATGTAGTGTGGCCATGATCTCAATGAAGATTGTTGTAGACCTGGCAGAGAACCTTCACCTGGTCCCTCATCACCAACTTCATAACAAGGAAAGCCTAGCAGTGTCTCTACTTTCTGAGAAAGGTGAGGAAAGATCAACACACGTACAACATTCTACAGAGAGACCTTCGAGAGCATCCTGAGAAGCTGCATCACTGCCTGGTTTGGAAATTGCCCACAAGATCCTGCAGTGGATAGTGAGGACAGTTTAGAAGATAATCAGTCTCTCTCTTTCCTCCATCATGGATGTTTACATCACACGATGCATCTGTAAAGCCACAAGCATTGTGGCTGACAGCACACACAGACACACACCCTGTATTCACACACTCACATCCAGACTGTGCAACAGTTTCTTTCCACAAGCCATCAACATGAAGGGACTGGAAGGACACACTTATCACATGTACAGTGGTGTTTAGTGATAAGTGCTTACATGCAGAACTGTCGATGCAAACAGTGGTCCTGATCCATTATAGTAGTTAATATTACATTCCAAACCCATCCTTATAGTTCTTGAGTTGCTTAGTAACTTTATGGATTTTTAGGCTGTTCATGTAAACCTGCTTTATGCTCGTCACATCTACTTTACAGCACAATTAAATTCTTTCTTCGCATGTCGCAGTGATATTAGAAAGCTGTGGACAGAGCGCATGGTCAGCCATGATACCGCATCCCTGGAGTACTGAGGGTTAAGGGCCTTGTTCAAGGGCACAAGAGTGGCAGTTTGCTGATACTGTGGCTTGAACCCTCATCCTTCCAGTTCATTTATGTTGTCTCATGTAGTACCTTTGTACTGGGGTGTTTCGTTTTATTGTGTACTGCACTGGTTGAAATGACGTTTAGTAGTGATTTGTACAACAATGAATTTAAACCTCCTAATAATACAACTGAGGGTCATTATCAGGGGACAACGTGTCTACAATGTGTAGTAGATGAGAAGTGTGTGTGTGTGTGTGTGTGTGAGTGAGTGAGAGTGTGTGATCACTTCCTGGTCATGTGACAGGGGGAATCACTGCGCTGGATCCCGGCTGAGCTGCACCTTACTGCAGGAGATCACCACCTATTTCACCTGCTTGTTCACCTCTAATCGTGTTGTCTACTGAACATTCAAGGCATAAGGACAGCAAACGAGGTACAATACAGAAATCATGGCTCTGCTTTTGTTTATTTAGACAGGCCTGTGTGTGTCTGTATTAGCTGCCTGATTCCTCTGTTTATTACACCATCTTGCTTTTTATTTGCCATGACATTGTTTCCATGGGCTTGTAACCATTTCAGTAAGACTAGTAAGAATACGTAGTGTCCATGTGGTTCCTCAAAGCCAGGGGAAAACCTATAATATTGTGCTAACCTGCTAAGTAGTACAGTATGCTAGCTGAGTGGTTATTGTCTGTCTGTGTGTGTGTTTGACGTGTAGCTAACGAGCTAGCGGTGTCGTTTAGCTCGACCTGGACTCGACACACATCCAGTCATTAATCTGCGTGTAACCAATATTTCTTCTCGAACCTTCTGCAAACCATCAACGGGGTTATTTCTTTTAAATAATAGCTAAAGAGAATGGCTAACCCCGCTACATTGTTTTAGCTCAGAGATTGCTATTGACTAGCTTGCTAGCTGTATTGATTTGTGTTATATTAACAGGAAGGAGGTTGGGTTTGGGGTGGATTTGTGAAAGCTGAGGGTCTGTAAAAGGGTCTGTCAGCTCTGTAAAAGACCCATGCAACCTTTTGAAGAGTCACTGGATTAGAATATATGTATATTTTTATTGGAAATCCTGCTGACACATATCTCCCCTTTCTATTGTCCCTCAATTGTCCCTCCTGTGTGAAAGAATCACCATCATGTTTTTCCCCCTTCATCTTCTCATCACTGGACATCATCTTCAAAAGAAACCATAAACCATCTACAGTATCACAGCCCCTATAATTCAATTCAGTTTTATTTCTAAAGCACTTTGAACAACATGAACCCAAATCAGCTTTACATAGATAGGGACTAACATATACATTTATATTTTATAAACTATCATTTTATCCCTAATGATCAAGCAAGGTGTGAGAGTCGTAAGGCAAAACTCCCTGAGATGGTATGAGGAAGAAACCTTAAGAGGAACCATACTCAAAAGGGAAACCATCATCTAGCCAACACTAAATGTTTATTCAATAGAAGAGAAGGACAGGATTACTGGTAAGAGAGAGAGAAGGAGAGGAAGCAAAATAAGGATTATTAAGTATCCTTACTGTTTCAGAAAGGTTTAAGGACACTGTACAGTGTTGCGTAGCCGTCTTGATGGGTGCAAAGTAGGCAGCAAAATGAGCATAAAAACGAACTTTCTTGGCGTTACTTATATTTTTTTCTTCTCAGTGAATGCACCAAATAGTGGAACAGGATTCATCTAATATGGTTCCAAATAGAAGCGGAAAAAAAACAAAGTGTAAAACAAGAGAAAACGTACACAAACGATTAGCACTTTACATCACGACAAATGCCGCATTGGCTACTAGTCCAACAAACAGTTAAGCTCTTTATAAATGAGGCTCCTCCCCTCAAATTCAAACGGACCAATGACAATACTGTCACTTTCAATCTCATTAAAACTTGAGAACATCATCCTATAAACATTATCAAGTCGTAATGTCAAGACATTAGTGTCTTCTTCAAGAAGCTCGATTTTAAGCATAACTAAAAGAAGAGGCAGAAGGTAACACTGACATGAGGGATCTCTGGGATAAGAGACGGCCCTCAATACCACCACTAACAAACCTGAGGAAACATGTCAGAGTGAGGAGACGACAGCATCCAAACATCCCAGTTCACCAAAACACTCGATATCCATGATCCCTGAATTAATATTGTCAAAAATAGCAAAAATATGGTGGTGTTTTTCCAAAAGAGAGACCACAGTCCTCATCTTGCTCTCTCAACCATCATCATCATCATGTTCATCATTTTATTCATGATTTCCATGGAACATTTCCTTCCCAACTTCCATGATCAGATTTTATTCTTACATAATTGCGTTTATGGTCGTAGTGTATTTCTTCCTGCGTCTTTCTCTTCTATTCTTGCTGACGCGATCTTCCTAAATTCCTTCTTTTTCTTTTCTCTACATTTCCCTGCTATTGACTTCGCATCTCCAGTTTTTCCCTCTGCTCCTGAGTTTCTGGATCGTTTGGCGCACACGTGGGCCAGAAGGGAGCTCGTTTTCCGTCCGTTCTTTTCTTCGACGCAACAAGCGGAAAGCAGTTTCAAAGAGAGGACAGTGGATTCAATGGTACCAGACCTCCATACTATATTTGTGTTGAACGGGTGGGAGTGCCAGAAGGACATTTTTCTTTTGTTTTTCATCTGCTTGTTTTCACTGAAAAAGATGGGTGAAAAAAATTTACATATCCCCTAGTGGTGTTAAAGAGCATTACAGTCATAGTCTAAGGATCTTGGTACTGGCTGTTCAGACATAGAAACTTCTACAGGTAGGAACGCATCAATCCCACCTTTCCCAAAAATCCCTAAGTATCATCTTGTCCAGTGATCCAGATCCTGGCATCAAGATGATTGATGTCCTGTGTTTGTATGTAGGACCTACAGTGTTTTTTTTTTTTTGTTTTGTTTTTTTTTTATGCCTACTTATAGGCTCAAATATGCAAGTTGAAACTGTATAAGTGATGATTTCTAAATCGTAGTTCTTTCAAGACAAGTCTGTAACAATTAAACTATTGTCTAGAAGTAGGAGAAGAAGAAAAGTGCACACTGCTGTGGGATATATTTAAATTACAGGTACATTTTCCCTGTAATTTAATAACAGGATTACCGCAAAGTAAATTTATGCATGAATCTTTCGCTTCATTCAAGCATGAAATTGTTGTTTATCAGATACTTGTTTTTTTCAGCATTTCATTTTCAGAAAGGTGCAAATTTGTCGTGTAATTGGGGGAAAAAAAACAATTCTTGTCATTTGTCCAAAGCTGTACCTTTATTACTGCCGCCAAGTGTATCTTTTGTAATAATAAATAATTTTCTGTGGCCCCTCAGTTACTCCATTCTGCCTGACTTGTAGCTGTCTAGATCTTTTTTCCAGCTTTTCCTCTTAACATGTGTTATTTCTGCCAGGGGGGTTTTAAAATTGTGCACTAATTTGTGTATATGAAGTGCTTTTTTTTTTAATGGTGAAGGCTGTAGTGTTTGATTGAGGTTTATTTTTCTCTTGTGGTCCCGCAAGAGTGAGCCAGAGAGGGAGGAGCAGACCGACGCCAACATGCCTCCCAAATTCAAGCGGCACCTGAACGACGACGAGGTCACCGGCTCTGTGCGCAGTGAGAGGGTAAGGTGTGTCATGACACAGGGAATCTTGGGAATGCTTAAATCTAAAAGCCTGCTGTCACAGGCTAAATTTTAAATACACATTTTGGGGTGTTGTGCATGTGCATCGTAAATGGAAACGCTGTGGAGATGGAAAGAGAGGGGGGAAAAAAGAATGGCCAAAGATTCATGGACACCTCACATCACAGTCATATGCGCTTTTTGGAAGATCCCATTCCAGATTCAGCCTTCCTTTAATGTTATAATGGGTGCCATTGTTCTAGAAAGGCTTTCCTGTTAATTTAGTATGTCTGTAGTAATGTCTGGTACTGATGTTGAGAAGGTCTGGGGTTCAGTCAGTGTTCCAGTTCGTCAGTGTTCAGTAGGGTTGTCTTCAGGGACATTCTCACGCCTGGTCTCCTTAAGCAGTGAAAGGAACTAGGAAGACTTTTGGGATCAGTTTGGGATCTGCTGTGATGGTCAGGTCTGTTGCCACAACTAACGATTATTTTGTTAATTGATTTATGTGACCTTTTTTTTCTTCTTCCAGTTAATCAAATAAAATATTTATTTTTTTTATTAGATGTTTTGCTTATTATAACTACATAATAGTAGGGTAGTTTAGGGTATATATGAATAAAAGTATACTTAAAAAACGAACAAATTGGGAAAAAATAAAATAAATACAGCATTTGTGTATAATTTGTATAATTTGGCTTATAAATCGATATAAAACATAATACAACATTGTTTCGACCATCTTTGTTGAAAGAAATACACAGACATTTTGTTCAGTTGTGAAGATATAAGCATCTAGAATTAATCATTTAAAAAACTGAATTGAATTTTGTATAGTAATTAAATGATATATGCATAAATTAAATATACAGACATTAAAAGCAAGCATTGACAACAGAAGTTAACCGTTGTAGTAGACAAATGCTATATAAGAAATTAGAATGGAACGGAGAAACGCAGGAGTCCTCAGGAGCCAAATCTGGCGATTAGGGTGGATGCGAAAGTGAGAGTGTTTCCCAGCAAGGAACTCCCACTTGAGGAGAGCTCTGTGACGGTTTGTCTTTGGCACACTGACTTATGAAGGTCTGTGCTGCCTGTGACTGTGCGTGCAGCCGCATGCTGCCATCTGTTGGCATGTTAAAAAAGTACACTTAACAAGACAGTAGTGTCTGTCAGTGGTTTTGGTGGCAGAGTCGGTTATAAACGAATAATAAATCAATATGGACGAATGTTAAATTGGATTAAACCCCTAACGTCACTGCGTGCACGGTTGTCCACTCAGTAAACTAATGGCCACATATTGTTACACCAAATCATCACTGCATTCTCCTGCTTCTTAGTGTGGGAGGACATTAGAAAGAATAATGGCTCATGTCCATTTTCACATTTTTTTCTTTATGTTAGAATGTTACAAAACAATCTCTCTCTCTCTCTCTTTCTCACTTGCTCATTTCTTCCTACTAGCAGATCACCGGTAATGACTCCCAGTCCACGTCTGTGTTCTGATGTTACCCATGTGACCTTTTCTCCGTTCCTGTTTTTTTTTTTCCTTCCTTTTTTTTTTTTTTTTTTTGCACACATTACTTGACTTCTTATTTTTTCATTTCCATTCAGAATTGTATGTCTATGATATGGTATTAAATAAATCCATAAAGAGTGTATTACAAAATGGCAGAATTGTTGTGAAAGATGGCAGAACGATGAGCAATGTAACATAGATGAATTAGACGTATGGAGTCTCAGAACTCGTGAGGTTTACGTAGGAGTAAAGACCACTATCCTCATTCAGCCGTCTTTTAGACAATGTCTGTCTTCAATAGGACATGCGGAAAACCTCGGTCCGACTCGGCCCTCATCACTGTCAGCACCGTATTTAGGTCTGACGGACCCAGCTGCATAGTGTTAGCAGACAATGCCAAGCGCTAATACATCCAAAGAAAAGTCTTCTTGAGTTCTTTCCCTCGTAAATATTCCCTTTCGACCGTCTGACAAGCGAAAAAAAAAACGTCTCGATCGATATTTGTCTAATGTTTCAGGTGGCTGTTACACAATCACTGTTGATTTTACATTTCAAAAGAGAGCGATTCATATTTGTATTATAGTATAAGAGCCAGGCCACTGGTGAAACAGCAGACGCTCCAGTCCTGCATGTGGAGTCTGGGTTCAGTTACAGTTTTTTAATGTGAGGATGTTAAACCTTTCTCGCCCACTCAAACTGCTCAGTCACCTGCAGTGCACATTGAGCCACTGTACAATTACAACGTGTAGCAGAAGCTGAAATTTTTAAAATAAGGCCGATTTGTATTAAAAAAAACATCTTATGCTTACAGAGGCTAATTATGGTCCAGTAGGTACATCAGGAAGTCATTAAACTGTATAAAAGCCATTAACGTGCAACATCTCATTCAACAGAGGAACCTGCTGGAGGAAGACTCTGATGAAGAGGAAGATTTCTTTTTGTGAGTACAGACACATACAGTGTCTTTTAATTGCATGTTTAAATCATTTAAAAGGAAATCCTGGTCTTTTTTTACTTTCTTGTCACAGGAGAGGACCAACTGGACCCAGATTTGGTCCCCAGAATGACAAAATCAGACAGTAAGTTGTTACCAGAGGGGTTTTGGGGTTGTTTTCAGTGCAATTCTTAGTTTTCCTGGAGATTTTTTGTTTAAAGTGGTGAACAAATAATTTTTTACACACACACACACACACACACACACAGAGAGAGAGAGAGAGGTGACATTATTAATTGAATAAAATGTACGTCTTGGTGCACGTGGCCTGAAATCTGGTCCCGGTGATCTTGCATAACGTTCTCATAAATAGATTTCCGAAAGCACACTTTTCCAGTGATGGAGACATATTTTTCCCCCAGACCTACCCAGCCTGCGTTCACGTCGACGGCAAAAGGTTTTATCATTATTTGGAACACCGGGACAGAACAAAATAATTGCCTTTGAAAGCGTGTCATTCCAAACATTTCGATGGAATTAATACAAACACCTTTTTGGTTTAGGAGTTCGGAACGCGGCATCGGCATGCGCTCTGTTTTGAGTTTGGACCGCGCCGTTAAATTCCAATAATCCTCCGGCTTCTGATGTGGTTCAGCCGATGCAGCCAGGCCACAAATTGTTTCGGTAACGCCAGCGCGAGGTTTCCTCAGTTTGCTGCCACCCTTGGCTCGGCCAGTGTTTTGGAGTCTAATAACAACACAGCAAGTAGTACAACTGTGGGTGGTGCGAGGTGGAGACTCCTGAACAACTGGCTTCGATGGAAGCTCATTCCACTAACAATATGTCAGTGACGGCAGGAATTGTTTTGCATTTTTATCGTTCTTTTATGCAGGCCCCAGACTAGCAGAGGTCAAAATAGCTTAGTGCACCACTAAAACCTCACCCATGCACGTGTAGTAACACACTTTGTTGTTGTTTTTTTCTACAATGCTCTTTCTTTCCACTCTTGCGCATTAGCGTGCAGTCTCAAGTGGACGAGGTGATCGACGTGATGCAGGAGAACATCTCGAAGGTGATTGAACGCGGAGAGCGCCTTGAAGACCTGCAGGATAAATCTGGTGAGAAGAGAATGCGATCCATTAAAGGGGGTGGATGGGGTAGATCAATCACTCACCCCCGGTGCTTGGAGCAAAACCCATTTCGGTTCAACAACTTCAAGATGCCACACAGTGGCTTTGAAGTAGATGCCTTTCTGTTTCGAACGTAATTTCGATTTTCCAGACTCGCTAGGCACTGGTTAGTATCGTAGTGATTTGTATCTACTCTTAAATGTGTATCTAGGGAAGAGCTTCTCGATATAGTCCACAGGGGCTCTGTTCCAGCTACCAACATGCTTGGAGCAAACAGCACTAAATAGCAGTATAATTATACTGATCTGGGTCTGGGAAAGGGCAAGCGTTTGTGGATTAGGAAACACCGATCTAGGCTATTTGAGACGGCTATGTGTCACTCGTGGTGCAAACCGAATACATATCCTGCTTTAGTGTCCTTGCTTTGCAGTTCAGAAGAAGTTTATGAGGTACACCAGTGAAAGGAAGTTGTTGTCTCTGAGGAACCCAGAGCCAAACCATTAGGAAAGGATTAAGTATCTCAGGAGATCGTGTTGTAAATCACTCAGAGCAGCACTGCACATTAAGACAGAATCGTGCTGATACGAGCTATCATACACCAAAAGTGTCGTCTTTTTCAAGCGCCAACTGACATTAATCGAAAATGATTGACGGCTCCCTCTGTTTCTGATCTCATAGTAATCTTTTGGCCAGTGCTCTGCTCATTTTTATGGCCTGGGAAGAGTGGAAACAAAAGTGTTTGTTTATTCAGTTTGAACATTGTGTACGGGTTAAAGAGGTTGATGGTCCTGGTATTGCCCTTCATAAATATCTGTGACACTGTTTATTAAAAAAACGGATATTGCTTTGAAATACCGCATGGTTTCCCTAAACCATGAGCTGAACCTCCGAGCAGCTTGGCAAACGACCATATGCTTTTCTCATCAGACGATAAGCAGCAGCGCGCATGCATAAAGTCATGTCGAGCCTATTACCTTGCGGTTCGGACAAGAAGGTCGAGGTTTAGAAAGCTACAGCTAATGCAGACTATAATAGAAAATTATAGCTCACACTGGAATTCATACTTTGGAAAAAATCGGTTTAGGCGTTCACATACACTTCAATCATAAGTCATTTTTACTGCTCATTGAGTGCGTGTTTTTTTTTTGTATCCTGCACCATTATACTGTGCTGCACAAAGCTGGCAAAGTATTATACCTGAAGTGCAAAGTGTAATAATAACATTCACAATATTATTTTATATGAGATGCAAAAAAAGATTCTGCACTTGTGTAAATTGCTCCAGGATTAGGGTCTGCCAAATGCTCTAAACGTGGATGGTATGGGGTTTAGAATATTATTGTTTATAACTCACTCACTTCCACATGGTAGAAGGGTTTGATATATACGGTCATTTCCAAAAACCTACCGCAATCTTAACCGAATACTTACCACAAGGCTAGTTTTTTTTTTCCGATTATATACTAAGATGATATTAGTCATCTATACGCAGATCCTTAAATGGCTTCTTGTTTTTCTTAATCCAGCTTTCATGTTTAAACAAATCAATGTTATAAACATTCTGTTATATTGTACAGTCATTATTGTCTAAATAACTGCCAACAAAAGTGAGTACACCCTAAGTGATAACAGTTCACTTGATGTTCAGCATGTGTGGCGCCCCCCACTGGTGAGAAGTACTAAGAAAATTGTGTCTTGCCTGCAGTCAAGCATGGTGGTGGTAGCATCATGGTCTGAGGCTGCATGAGTGCTGGGGAGCTGCGGGGAAACATGGATTCCAACATGTGACATTCTGAAGCCGAACAGTAGTTTTCCAACATAATAACAAGCCAAACATTTTCCAGCTTCCATGTTTAAACAAATCAAGGTTGCAGTATGTTATAAACATTCTGTTATATTGTACATATTACATCCAGCAAGAGAGCTGCTCTGCCCTCATGGTGCTATGTGGAGTATTTGGCCTTCAGTGAAGGAAAACGCTTGTTCTTACCTTGTTGTATATACTAGTACCTGTTTGCTGTCCCAGCAGGCCTAAAATCAGCAGGCATCTCTTTTAATGAAAGGAGGCTCGGCTTCGTGTCCGTCTTTGGAATTCCCATTTTTTTTCTATTAAAAAGCGAACGGCAAATGAAGTAATGATCGAGAGCCAACATTCTGACTATTACCAAAGCACAAGAGCAGAGCGAATCATGGCTTCGTTTCTTGAAATTTGCTTTCATTATTCGAAAGCTCGTTAATGAAAATCGCCGAAAATTCCAGACGGAGATGAAGCCAAGCTTTCTCCGGCCAGCGCATGCCAACGGGCGTTTCAGTAGGGCTGTTATATAATTTGGGGAATGAAAGCGGGGTTAAGGCAGTGGGTCGAATGCAGTCCACTCTTACTCAGTTCTTTCCACATTGGTCCAGGCTTTGAAATTTTCCTGATGCTCGCTGGCTCGTGCAGGTGTAGTGGGATGGGCAGGGCATCATCATTATTACTGCCTGCCCAGACTTCTGATTTTATAAATAAATAGTGCATAGTTGTGTATTGCGTAACCCTGTCCTGTCATTCAGTGGACACATGTCTAGACCTAAGAGTTTATTTTTTTGGGTTTTCAGAGAGCCTGTCTGACAACGCGTCTGCGTTCAGCAGCCGGGCCAAACAGCTACACAGGAGGATGTGGTGGAAAGACATAAAGGTATGTTAATGCTCAATGGGTCTGAACTGTTTTGGCAGCAAAAAGGAAACCAACACGATATTAGGCAGGTGGTCATAATGTTATGCCTGATCGGTGTAATGGAGCATGTTGGTTATTAATGACAATAGAACAACAGAAGCACATGATAGTGTAATGATTATACTGTAGTTTTTAAATGGAAACTAAATAACTTCCCTCCCTCCCTCCACAGATGAAGATGATCGTGGCGTTGGTGATAGTCATATTGCTGCTTATTATAATTAGTATGTATACACAACTTTCTATTCTATTCACGATTTAACCAAACGATGACATCATTAACTTATCCTCTCGCTCTCATTTTTTTTCTCTGTCTAGTCCCTGTGATAATGCGGTATCACTAGTTTCCTGCACGGAGGTTGGAGGCTTCATCCGCTCTTCCTCCATCCTCCCGCTCCTTCGCCATTCCCTCACACGAGAACGTGGTGCTGCGAGATGTGCTGAAACGGCTTCGCCGACGCTTCGGCAGAATCGACTACGACACCACATATTTGTGGGTTATGTTCTTCGACTGACTCGGCACGCCGTCGATAGCGGCCCACCCTTCTCCCACACCCTACTCATGCAGTAAATGTACATACATCGTTGTGTTTCTAAACCAAGTCGCAGTCTTACGGTTTATATATCCGGTTTTATTATTCTACGATTGTCTGACGAAACAAAGACCTCAACCATTCCTCCCAGGCTTAGCAGCACGCACGCGCACACACACACACACACACACACACACACACACACACACACACACACACACACACACACGAACGTGAATTAATTTATTTATTTGTTATTTTCTCACTTTAAAGGAATGTGTGTATGTATGTATATGTACGTGTGTATATGTGTGTGTGTATATATATATATATATATATATATATATATATATATATATATATATATATACATACACACACACACACACAGTGTCTCACAAAAGCGAGTACTGTATCCCTCTCACATCTTAGTATATGTTCTCAAGAGACTATAGAAATGAAACTCAGATATATTTTAGAGTGGTCAATGTGCAGCTTGTATAGCAGTACAGATTTACTGTCCTCTAAAAATATCTCAACATACAGCCATTATTGTCTAAATAACTGCCAACAAAAGTGAGTACACCCTAAGTGATAACAGTTCACTTGGTGTTCAGCATGTGTGGCGCCCCCCACTGGTGAGAAGTACCAAGAAAAGTGTGCCTTGCCTACAGTCAAGCATGGTGGTGGTAGCATCATGTTCTGGGTCTGCATGAGTGCTACGGGTACTGGAGAGCTGCGGTTCATCGAGGGAAACATGGATTCCAACATGCACCGTGACATTTTATAGAGGACAGTAAATCTGTACTGCTTTACAAGCTGCACATTGACTATAAAATATATCCAAGTTTCATTTCTCTGTTGTCCCTCGTGGACATATAAATCGGTTGCTGAAAAGTGAAGTGATCATGGCTAATTGTGGCACGTCGTAGCGTTGTGGTTTTCACCGAGCACTTCCTATAAAGGTGTAAGTTAATGAGCGAGTTGCTCCGGTTTTAATAATTCGGCACGGATTTTACGAGTTTCTTTACGGTGTAAGTACGGCCATGTAAACCTGAATACTCCTCCAATTACATTTACAGCAATGGAGTATCTGAATTAGAGGAATTTCTAATCTGAAGCTTGTTTTAAAAATACAAATAAAAAATGCTCAGTTGTATGAATGAAGTAAATGTAAATCATGTCTGCCAAATGCCATAAATGTAAACGACTAGCAAAAAAAAAAAAAAACCTGCTTTAAAGTTAAGTAGGTCCAGACGTCAGTGCAAGGCTTTTTATTGTTTTGGTGTTTTTTGGATGAATCGATCTGCTTGTCACCAGCACATAGGAGTCTAAAACCGCAACGAGCGTCGCGCTAACGTTTTGTTGGTTAGTGGAGTAATCTGGTTCGTACGACCTGTACAGTAGGCGAGTCGCTCTTGATGGTTTCATTGGTAACGGTGAGACATCTGTAAAAATTTGAATCAACTTGTATGGCTTTCAGGATGTTCCTATTCTTTTTTGTATTTAATTTATATGTAAATATCCGTTCCTCGAGCAAAGGAATTGCATTAAAAGACTGTGAACTACTTTTGCGTTTTGAAATAAATTGGTTTTAAAGCACGCCTGCATTTCAGAAGCTGAAGTTTCCCCACGTCGATGTCTCTCTCTCGTCTCCTCATCACTCCGCTTTCTTCTTTCTACTGAAAATGTCATTATACAGGATTTTACTACATTTCACTGCACAGTACAGAGTCTCCTGCATCTGCTAAAGCTGTTTCGGTTTTAAAAACATTTGCCCGCTTCTCTCTTTTGCTTCCATCTCCCAATTTATTTCCCGTTCCCTCTGTTCTCATTGCCAGTGTGGTAGTTGGTTTCTGCAGGTCCACAGTAGGCAGCAGGGCCAAGCCATGGCAACGAACACAGACACAATAAATACTACAGCAATATCCAGAGATGGACGAGACGGAACAGTGGTCAGTTTCTTTGTCACAGTTTCTTTATATCCCACACAAGTTTTCCATCTAATCTCTGCTTTTCTTGCGCATCAGAACCTGCCGAAAACCGTGAGCTACGAAGTCTAGGCCTGAGCTCCACTGCTGTGCTTCTGGTTTAAATCTTGTGCGAGTCTCCACACGTCTTTGCCAGTATGCACGCTTGGTTGAAAATTAGGCTTCTAGTGTTTTATGAGGATAAAGATTTACAGTACAGCATATTTCAACTGCAATAATTATTTCATATCTGACCACATGAAAAGGGAATAAAATCTAGTAATATTAGATGACCTATTTCCTTATTAATACATTATTAAAAATGTCAGACGTTTGGGGAAAACATTTCTTGGGGAAAACATTTCTTGGGCATCACTTTTTTTTTTTTTTGGTAAGAAAACGACATGGCAGAACTTTTTTCTTTTAGGTCATTATTTGGTGCACACCAGATTCTCAGGAAAACAAATCATGCAAATGGAATGTATTTATTTATTAGGTGGTCCTGGGCTTTTATTTCTTAAACTGTTTATTAAAGAAATTTGAATAATAAGGGTAAACAAGCCAAACTAATGGAAAGCTGCATTGGTTCTATGATAAAGTACTGATGCCTGATTTATTTATTCTTTGGGGAAAATGTATGTGAGGCTGAGATTCTAATATATGCTCATTTATATATTTAATGCTTGGTTAGCCATAGATTACTATGGATTTTAATTAACATGGATCCATTTTAACTAAAGGGTAAATGTTTCAAAAAATTAAAAAAAAAGGATTTAAAAGGATTTTAAAGGTTAAAGTAAAAAAGAAAAAGCACCTGGTTTATTTCATGTGAACTCACTTATATAAAGTTAATAAAAGAAATTATGAAACAAGGAAACAGTACTGGAAAATCATAGAAAAAACGATTATTTACTAAATAAACAACCCAGCGATGCAGTAATGGTGTGTAACTTCTACAAAATTCATCATGAAGAACATGCAGTTCATATTCCCAGACCTCACTGGATCAGTGATGTTGTGCTGTTTCTGGATCATTAGCCAACATGGACACGGCAACATCTATTGCACTCAGTAAATTTCCCTGACAGCATTGAGTCACACAACCTATAAAGCCTCTTTGTTTCTGGGCAGTTACGCAAGTCCGAGTTTTGCTTCTTATTGCTCTCTAAGCGTGTGTGTGTGTGTGTGTGTGTGTGTGTGTGTGTGTGTGTGTGTGCTAAACTCTTCCAAAGCAGGTTGTGAACTCTGGACAAGAAAAAAAAACAACCCAAAGGAAAGTTGTGGATAGAAGCTGGAGTTACGGTCTGTTTTGAGGTTTGTAATTTCTGGTCATAATAAAAGAGAAACACGTGACCCTCTGACAGAGAAGAGTTCAGGTCAGAGTTATTACACATCAATGTTACTCAACATCCCACAAGTTAACAAAAGACTTTTGTATCTTAGGTTATTTAGCTGTTAGAAAATGTTTACTTACACACCCACACACACATCCTGTTATCTCTGAAAGAACTCCAATTGTAAATTCTGGGAAAGGGTTTCTATTCACCTGCTTCATGTGTCAATGACAATATATATATATGTATTATATACTTATATATAACATATATACACACACAAACACACACACATCGATCAGTCATGGTATTAAAACCGCAGACGGGACGTGAATAACGTTGATAATCTCAGTGGCATCTGTAAAGGTGTGAAATCTATTAGGATGCAAAAGTAAACATCCTTCACTCAAGTAGAAGTACAGATACTCGTTTTAAAAGACTCTGGTAAAAGCTACTGTACTGACTACACTTTTACACTCAAGTTAAAGTAAAGAAGTTTGGGCTCTGACATTTACTTAAGTAAAAAGTAGCCATTACTACTAACTGTTTTAGTGTCACACTGGTATTTGAACCTCACATAATATTATACAAAAGAGTTAAAAAATGTTAGCTAATAAATGTATTCAGGCTGAACATCCACTTTATAGAACACAAGCAGAGCAAAGATGATGATGATCAACTCCTTACTTGTAGTCTTGCTGATTGTTAGCTTCGTAAACTAGCCTACATCTGTGGTGTGTAAGAGCCAGGAAATACACCAGTGGAAGATAAAAGCCACGCAATGACAAGAAACAGGTTGATGGACTCAAAAACTGCAATGAGAAGAAAATTGTGTGAAGTAAAGTACTGATACATCAAAATATCAAAGTAACAAAGTATTAGTACTTCATTACTTCCCACCTCTGGCAGCAAGTAAACAAGTTCTTGAAGCAGAAAAAATGGGCGACTGAATGGACCTGAACGACTCGGACAAGAGCCACGTTGTTAAGGCTAGATGACTGGGTCAGAGCGTCTATACAACAACAGGTCCTGTGAAATTTCCCCCGCTACGCCGTGGTCCAATAACATAGAAGAGCTACTCTTGCACAAAGGTGTCAGAAGACAGATCGCATCAGAGCTCACTGAGTATGGAGGTGCTGTGTAACTGCAGGCCGCTGACTTCTGTTTACCAATGAAAGCACCTACAATGGGCATCAAAGTAGACCATGAAGTAATGGAAAAGGTGCCTGGTCTGATGAATCCTGTTCTCTTTTATCCAGGTGTGTGTGTGGGCATTGCTTTCCTTTGGAACATATGGCACCGGGATGCAATGTGGGAAGAGAGCAAGCTGGAGGAAGCTGGCAAATATAATTTGATGCCATAAACACATTGTGTGAACTGAGAACAGTTTAGGTATAAGAGATGGTATCAACACTCCAACAGATGGCAACACAAGGCTGGACACAGAGTCACAGGAAGCGCCGACCTTCATAAGTCACCTCGTAAGACCTTACTTAAGAGTCCGGTTTTGGATGTGGCATATTGTGGCATATAAAGGGCATTTACAACAGTACATAAACTAATTATGTTTTATAATTGTGGAGACAAAGACTGCATAAGTCTCCAAACCACCGGTAAAGAGGAAGAAGTTCTGGGCGAGTGGAATCGAAAGTGAAGAGTCAATTAAAAAATATATATTTTTAATTGTATTGCTGAATTGTGTACCAATTTTCCTGTAGTTCAAAACACAACGCCTCATTACGCAGCACTCGTGAACTTCATAAACCAGAAATGTATTTATTTAATTTATAGAAGTGTGTTTCAAATAAATAGAAAGACTTGAGTCAGTGACTGTAAAGGGTTTGCAAACAGATACATAACTGTGTTTGGTTGCCTTGGGAGGTGGTAGCTTAGTGGTTAAGGCATTAGACTGCCAAATCCCAGCCACACCAAGCTGACACTCCTGGGCCCCTGAGCAAGGCCCTTAACCCCATACGCTTCTCAGTTGTATGAATGAGATAAATGTAAGTAGCTTTAGATAAGGGGGAAACCCCCAAATGCCTGAGGTAGAACCCTTGAAGTTTAACAGGGAAAGTAGTACCCTTTTTATGTACGTTAAAGCCATTAGTAGACAATTAGTCATCCAAGGTAGACATTTATAAATGTTCTTAAATTGAAACTGATATAAGAAAACATTCCCATTGTTCCATTTCTAATCAAATGAAAATGATTTATTGGACTATTTGCCCAATTATACACTCTAATTGTGTATATGAATACCTGGTTTGGTGAAAGCTAAAGTGCAAGAACTTGACTGTCCTGCACAGACCCCTGGCCTCAACCCCACTGAACACCTTTAACACGAACTGGAACACTGACCTGACTAAACCTCAAACCTTCTCATTAATATCACTACCTGGTCACAAATCTCTACAGCCAAATATCTCCACAATGTATCCTTCAGAGAAGAGTGGAGGGTATTGTAACCACAAAGATGGACTAAATCTAGATGAGATTTGGTCAACAAGCATACATGGGTGGGATGGTCAAGTGTTGATAGTATTCTGTCACTCATACAGTTACACTTATCAATTCAATAAGTCTTGAGATATGCAGCTAGTTTGGGGTATATCGAAGTCTAAATCTGAGTGGTAGTAATCTAAGGAATTCAAGTAGAATTATAAATCTAAGCAGAGGTAAGGTTATTAGTGAGGTGGCAGGTGTCAAGGGCCAATTGTGTTTGATTTGTTTAGAGGGAGCTCATAATCAGCCTAAAAAAAAGACTAAAATACTTAAGATTCGCATTTTCTAGAAAACACAAATTTACAGCGACTTGCTAAAATAAATTACTAATTGCAGATGGTGACTAATGAGCAAACGTTTTTTTGCCCAAACTTTATGATTGTAGCACATTTTGCCCATAGTTTTTTCAGGTTAATGAAAGGGGTAACCCTCTCTAACCCCCCACCTTCTTCTAACAGCAGGTTTAAAATGACCTGCTGTAAGTTCCCCTTAATGGTGGAGCATCAGCAGCAAGATGATAGGGCCACAAAAACCACACAGTACCAGAATTAGAAAATAGTCCACACACACACACACACACACACACACACTTCCACTGACTTGCACTAAACCACTTACACAGACACTGTAAACCATGTTCAAGTTTGATATAATACTTTCTAAATCGGCCAACAATACCACATGAGCAACCATTAGTCTTTTACAAGGTTCATATTGTCTCCTTTATCACCTGCTCTTGAAGCGTGGTGTTTCAGCACAATGACAACACACACCTGGCTCATATAATATTGTATAATAATACTGAAGTGCTCCAAACCATTGTAACAGATGTTAGATTAAGGGCTCAACTCTTTGGCAGGCGAGAACCGGGCGAAGTGAAATCACTTCATGTTTATACATGTGGACAGAGAAATCGATTTGTCCTCGTTTACATCCTCACCTATTAGCACAGGACCAAACGAAACCACCTGCAGAACAACTTTAAAAAAAATCCATCGTAATAAAAGCACAATAAACACATACACACATTTAAAACAGTCCCTGACAAGAAAAGGGAAAAAAAGTAATGAACAAAAAATCCCTCCCTCATCTGTTCCCTCCTACATCCCCACCTTCTTCACCCCCTCTTTTAGATTGTATAAATAACCCCTGCTGGGGTCCCCAGCCTCAGAGAAATTGCCTCCTGAGCACAGAACCAGGAACAAACCAAACTAAAACAATCTAATAAATTTTCCGATACTAGATTTAGAAAACTGAGGAAAACCACAGGAGCAGGAGAGAACACGAGGTTTAAGACTAAGAAGTCACTGGCAACAATTCAGTCATTTATTCTGCCTGAACGAGAGCTACTCTACAAGTGGTGTAGAAATAGAGATCAGAGGAGCATCCAGGCATAAACAAATCAAAGAAGAAGCAAAGCCATTCACAATGCAGTTCCTGATGATCATGTGGATCTCCAGCCTTCTCCTAGGCACTCAGGCTCAAAACACTGCCAGCTTCTCGAGAGGGAACGACCGCAACAGGCGCTGCCAGTACACCTTCACGGTGGACAGCCCTACAGAGTCCAGCTGCCCCGCCACTGCATCCAGTGCTGAGATAGAATCCCTGAAGTCTCGTCTGGGGCTGGTCGAGGCACTGATAACCCGCCTAACTGGAGGCGAAACATCAGTTACTGGAGCTCAGAGTGAACTTCGGACAGCCTACAGCCAGGTAACAGGAGAGAGGGACAGGTTGAAGCAGGAGAAAGCCAGGCTGGCTCAGCAGGTAGAGCAGCTCCAGCAGACAGTGGAGGAACTCAGGCGTGAGGCAGAGAGGCTGAGGAGCAGACCATGTCCACAGCAGCCACTCTATGATAGCAGTCACCAAGCAGGAACAGGTAAGCCCACTTCTCTAACTCTGGATTATTTGCCTTTAAATTGCTGATTTGTAAAGATGCTGGGCCTGAAGATTCATGTGGAGATTTTAGTCCAAAAAAGGCAGAATTAATACATCTTAAATTTTTGTTGTGATTGATGATTGGGAAGTGATTCCATGGTCTAAGCGAGAGATCGTTGACTGCAGACCTTCATTCCTGCTACATAGAATGCATATTTAATAAAGATAAACTGATTAAACAAGTGAAAATCGGGTGTAGATATGATCCAAGATGAGCCAAGTCTGGGTTGCCAAGTGTTAATCCAGAAATCAGGTGCACCAGTAATATCAGTGAAGGGAAAAAAGCACACAACTGTCAGTACAGCAAGTAGATTCTGTAAGTTATATGACTGTGCTGGTAACAATGAGTCATGTGCCCTTTAGATCATCATACCTGACTGGTAGAATTAGTCACACACTGAGGTGGGTCCAGTGGAAAAGCAGGTGTCCCTCTTAAAATCAGCAGGGAGCAGTAGAAATGGAATGAGTTCACGTGGAGGAAATTGCGTCCTTGAACTCAATAACAGTTTGTCATAGTTTATATAAAAGAAACAGAGAAAGCAGTGCGTACATATTTTTTTTTTTATATGCTAGCCCCTGACTTAAAAAAGGGGCATATTTGAGTGATACGAAATTTGGTTATTTGGGATTTTAGAACATGACATGAAGAGTGCTTCTCTTGATCTGGCCTTGATATGTTACCAAGCTGAAACAAATAAGCAAACTACCCACTGGACTTAATACTTTACATGATCACATAAGAAAGTACAGATGTTTCCACCTCCTCCTTTTTTCTATTTCTTTCTTGTGCTCATCTTGTCTATCTTCAACATCTGTTCTACTCCTCATGTTGACACCTATACACTGGGTGCTGAGGCCTGCCAAGCCTGGTGCCAGAAAGAAGAAAAATGCAAATGCTTAAAACAGAGGGAAAAGAGGTGCAATGAACTGTGGTGACACTCATTTGTAAGAGGCCAAAGGACCCCCGTCAGAGCCCTCTTGGAAGAAGAAGAAAAAGGACAGACACACACACACACCTTTACATTTTCCATGCACTAATGTAAGATGTTATACATTGTGCAAAAACAGTTTGGTCAAATATAAAAAAAAAAAATTAACATCAGATTAAACATCTACAGCAATATTTCTTTTGGTTACATTTATTTTTGGAGGGAAAATGAGTACATCAGGAATTCTAGCCAGCCATCAAAATAAAGGACAAAATGAAAAACGATAGAAAAAGAATGCTAACTAGCACTGACAGAAAAATGCTGAAAATATGTCAAAAATGTAAGAACGCTTTAAACATTTGTCATCCTTGACCTTAGTCTATCGACTTTGATCTTTGGACCAAACACGTGGTCAAACAGAAGCCATCCATCACTATGGGGACAAGAAGCAAAAGAAGAAACACATGGTTGTTGATGAGGGAATGACTTCGATAAACCAGAACCTAAAAAAAACCCCAAAGGTTACAGCTTGAAAACTGGAGTTTAGAATCAATTATTAAACACTTCTACACGGGTCAAGCTGCTGGGAAGAGCTGCACGTCATCGCAGAAACAAAAACCTTCCTGTAGTGACTATTTCATGGGATAGTTGTAACTAAAACTATGTGAACTATGAGACCTAAATGAGATCGAACTTGGATATTGATATTCATCTAACAGACGCTGTATTGTATGAGTCAAAAATGACTGTTTTGCAAGGAACATCACATTTTACTGAATGGGTAAAGGATGGTCAAAGAACCATTGTCAGGTGCCTTCAGCCTTATTACACTTTAAATAAAAAGAAAAGGTACCAAGAATCCTGCAATATCTCGATCTCTGCTTGGGTTTGTGCAGAGTTAATGTTGTTATAGTAAAATAATATCCACCATCATCCACCAAATAAACAAAATTAATCAAGGTATGTTTGGGTAACATCATTTCAGCAGCAAAGACACACCATGGCAGCAGACCTGAGCAGAAAAACTTTCACGTGTAAGCAATTATGTTCAGTTAAAAATCACTCGGAGCTCCACTGGCTTCCAAACGTTTTTCATTGTGCTACTCAGATATCAATCAAGCAACACATGGTGAAGGCAGACAAACAGAAATCAGGAACACCATGTACCTTTGGGCCTAGGCCTGCTATTGTTTGCTAATTGTTTTTGGTTAAAGCTAAAATTCACACACATTTTCAACTAAATCTAAAGTTAGCTTGCTAAGATATTGATTTGTAAAACCTACTCCATTAATCATCAGCACCTCTTCCTTATCAGCCTTCAGGGATTAAGAAGTGACCGTAATTGAATGCTTGTAAACACATTGCTGCTTGATGTTGTAATCACGGCCGAGCCTGAAACGGTGTGCAAAGAGAGCAAGTAGGTTCCATAACAGCTGGTAATCCACTCAGCACTGTTTATTTCCCTCTGAAAGATTCCTGTCTGTCACTGAACTCCACCCAGCTCTCTTCGACACACTGCTCTAAAGCGAACAGAGGATCAGGTGTGTCCAGGATCAGAGATAGCCCCCCTCTGTGTCTGGTATTCAGAGGGCAGGTTTTTTGCCTTCCAGAACGTTCCAGTGATTTCAATTGCCTTGTTTGTTCTAAATACCAAGAATTGCTGTAAAGTCTTCTTTTTTCCCATCTGGAAAAGTAACTTTAATTTTTTTTTTTTTTTTTTTACCCATAGGCACATCCCAATCTCATTTGGTTTCCAGGCCAAGCAGACCACAAGGAGACCCGAGCAATCTGAGAGGTGAATTCAAACTCTTTACAAACACACCAACACTTACACATTCAAGCAAACATTATGCGCATGGAAAACGTTCGGTTGGAAAATTAAACAACGGGAGGTTTTGCAGACAAGAAATGGACCAAATTGGAAAATTTAAGATGGGAATATGAGCGCTAGAGACTAAAGTATATCGTATGGACCAAATCTCAGTTGGATAACTGATGTAACAGTGTGTGCACCTCCTGCCATTCAGTTTTACACACTAATCTGTTTTGCAATTTCTCCCTTATATTTCAATGGTTTTGCCTGTTTGTTCTCCTGTAGATCCCTCTTGGTCCTATAGTAGTCCAGCCTACCAGGAGTTGAAGGCTGATATAGCTGAATTTCCTGCCCCAAGACCAGAGGACCCTGAAGACAGTAAAGGTACACAGTCGCATTAACATACATGATACGATCCAAAACGTCGCCATAAATACATTACACATTAGTCTTGCTGTCTGTGCTGACAAGAACAAACAGCTATTTTTACTGTGGTACTTTGAGCCGCTTATAAATGGGCTTGCTGTATGTTTAGCAAGGGACTAAAAAGGAAAGGGTAAGTATACCCCTGATCACTTACACTTGCAAGAATTCTGGAATGATGTGGCATGCCTTCATTGCATTTAGTCACTTTAACAGACTTTAATGATAATCGTGTCCCAAATTTTTTGTGTGCAACTTTCATTTGCATTTACATTACTGCCATAATGGCATTTTGGCAGACCCCCCTCCAGAGTGACTTACAGTTATCTCGGTTATACAGTTGAGCAATTGAGAGCCCAATATAGGAGGGCCCAGCAGCGGGAGCTTGGCGATGTTGGGATGTAACCCCATGACCTTCCGATCAGAAGTCTAACCTCTTATCCACTGAGCTACCACTTTTTTTTTCAGCCTCCATGATGCAACATTGGACAACTGTCTAAATTTCTCATTTGATCCCTTTTTTTGTAATCCCTCTGATTTTGTAGGCTGTGGTGAGCTGGTGTGGGTGGGAGAGCCCGTGAGCCACCGTAAGGCAGACAGCATCGCTGGTAGGTATGGCGTGTGGATGCAGGATGCAGAAGCAGCGGGTCCTTACGGCTCCAATATGTTGTGGCGAATCGACTCAGTCGGCACAGAGGTGCGCCAGCTCTATGGCTACGAGGACATGGATCAGCTTTCACGTGGCTTTCCGGCAAAAGTGCTGCTCTTGCCTGAGGCGGTGGAAAGCACGGGGGCGGCCATGTACCGCGGGTCACTCTACTACCAGCGACGCCGCAGCCGTACGCTCATTCGCTTTGAGCTAGGATCGGAGAGTGTTGCGGCCCGCAGGGAACTCCCGCATGCCGGCTTCCACGGTCAGTATCCGTACTCATGGGGTGGCTACACGGACATCGACTTCGCTGTGGACGAGAGCGGCTTATGGGTCATCTACAGCACCAACAAGGCTAAAGGCGCCATAGTGATCTCCCAGCTGGATCCTCACACCCTGGAGGTGAAGAAGAGTTGGGAGACCAACATTCGCAAATCAACGGTGGCCAACGCCTTCATGATCTGCGGCAGGCTGTACACAGTGGCCAGCTATGCCTCGCCCAACACCACAGTCAACTACAGCTTCGACACGGCAACTAGCCAAAGCAAGGCCGTCGCAATCCCTTTCCAAAACCGGTACCGTTACAACAGCATGATCGACTACACCCCATCCCAGAGGAAACTCTTCGCCTGGGATAACTACTATATGGTGTCTTATGACATCCGGCTGGGAAAGCAACAGTGAAGGGGGTTTGGGTCTTAGGTTAGATATAGTAGTGTTAAAGAGGGAAGCAGAGTGGAGACTGCAAACAATATGGTTACGCTGGCTTTGCGACTTATCACATACTTACAGTTTGAAATGATCACAGATGTAAGCACATCAGCAAACGTTTCATAAATCTGTACTCCAGCTGAGACCTCAGGCACATATCAGGCCTTTACCAATACTATCAGGATCACAGATAATTATGCAGCCTAGTGGGAAAACACACCAACAGAAACACAGGCAGCCAGTCACCCGAAACGTGTTAAACGTGCTAAACCCGACGTGTTACAGTCATTACATGCATTTTTAGAAGAATATTCCATGACTAAGAAATTATTTACTTTTTTGTATAAAAAAAAAAAAAAGTCTAACTACCAAACCGTCTTGTTTGATAAAGTCTTGTGGCACGGCCCACTTTGTGTTAATAGAGAAATTATTTTTCTACGTTTTGTAAGTGACGTTTGTTTGTTTGTTCGTATGTATACAGCACTAAAGGAAGTTTTAAAAGAGATCCAACACATGCCAAAGTTACTGCTTGTACATAAAACTACACAACACTGTCCTACAGAAAATACATAACTCCCTCGGTCTCGCTTTAGCTAGTCAGAATCAGTACGTTTTAATCACCCAGTACAGCATGGTAACGATTTTATAGCTATTCC
Source organism: Silurus meridionalis (assembly GCF_014805685.1). Lineage (NCBI taxonomy): Eukaryota > Metazoa > Chordata > Actinopteri > Siluriformes > Siluridae > Silurus > Silurus meridionalis. The sequence goes on along the minus strand of NC_060906.1, from coordinate 10,336,053 downwards.
TGAAATTAACTTATGTACAAACTCAATGTTTGAATAAAAGGTTATTCTATAATGAATATGGCTCATTTTCTATTTAAGTCTTCATTAAACACTACACCAGGGGTCCCCAAGCTACAGCCCCCACATTTGGAGCAGAACACAATAACAACATTATTTTGAAATGTTTATTTTTTAAATGTTTTACTATTAATTGAAGTTGAACCAATAGCAAAAATCCATACCAATAGTTTTTCCGGCTTTCAGTTTTCCGTCATTACAAGAGCGGCCTCTAGTGACGAATCACTAATGCCACGTGTTTACACGCAAGACTGTGCTGTATTATTTATATGATTAGATGTATTTAATTACATTTTCCTTTAGCATTTTTTAGTACTTAATTGTAATTCAAGTTTTTTTTAAATAATCGGATAGTGACAAGTACAATTAAACCAAGCTAATGTTAAAATCCACTATTAACTTCTAATTATTAACAGCCTAATTTTTTTTTGTTAGATTTGCCCACCAACCATATGCATTAGTAAATCTTTAGATTTCAGTAACAATAAATATTTAAGTGATGTTACCTTATTAAAAGAGCATCAAGTCTCAAAACATAATGCTCATTTGTCTGTACAGTGTAGAACCAAAAAAAAAAAAAAATTAATTTTGCATCAGGAGTCAAATACAATCAAATAATTTAAAATCTACACAATAATACTGTTAGTCACTCAGCCCACTCGGTCATTTTCTGTTACAGATCGACACGGCCCACAGTTAAAGAAAAATTATGTGGCCCTCCACAGAAAATTTTGGCACCCCTGCTCTTCAAAAAAGTGTGAAGAATCAGACCAGACATTTCATTTTTGACAGCATATTATTTTATTAGTTTCTGTAACCAAACCAATGTAAATAAGACCTTACATATTTTAAACAGCGATTTAACCCCTGTACAAGTAAAACAAAACGACAAAAAAAAAAAAAAAAAAAAAAAATCATTGCCCTCTCCACTCCTTCCTCTCCCATGTGTCATTTGGGAGCCACACTTAAACGCCTGTATATCTGCAGCCTCCTATTTGCATTAGCAACCTGAAAGAAATGGACTGGAGAGGATCAAGGCCCAGAAGATTGAGGCCTGTGGATATTAGAAAAGATGTTCTTTATGCATCTCAACTACAGTTCTGTCCCCACCACTACCACATCTTTCTGTTCTTTCACACTCGAGTTTGAGTCTCATTTTGAAATGTTCTTTTTATTTAACGTAGCCGCTATATATAGTATTAAAACACTGGTGAGAAACCCAAGCTCGGTTTTCCGTGATACCTCTCCGCACCTCTACTATCTCCAGCAGCATGGCATGACTGAACTGTGACAAAAAGTGTGAAACATCTGAAACACCTCTACTCCTGTTCAGTGAAGGGCTGAAGAGTACGGGACCAACTCTGAAGTAAACTAGTAACCATTTATTTGATAATAATAATTAAAAAAAACATTTTGTATAACTCGGGGCTTCTTATAACACCTAACCTTTGGCTAAAGATCCCAAATGGTTTTTTTTTTTTGTTTTTTTTGTTGTTTTTTTTACACGCTCGCATTTCGTACAAAGCTCCCAGGAAAAAAAAAATTCAAGGAAGAAGGTATGAAGGAAGGCTCGCAGTAGAGGGACAGCCATCGCTGAATCAATTGAATTCACCAGCGTGAAGTATCGGATCTGTTACTCTAACCATGCACTGCACTCAAGGGAGAACTTTAAAAAAAGCATAAAGATTTTTTTTTCAGCATTTTATATACGCTGTACTGTATTGTTTTTGATGCACATCTTGGTCAGGAGAACTTGCTTCACTATAGTGACAGGGAAGAGAGAAAGAAAGTAAACATTGGCCATAGACAGGCTAAAGATGCTTATTTTCACGTCTTTCTCAACTGCTTAAACCGCAAAGCTTGGGGAAAAAAAAAAGAAGATCAAAAACAAACATTTGAAACAAAGATTTCGTTCTTTACCTACAAAAAGAAAAAAGGGGATAAGAAGACCGTTCAATAAACAAAGGAATAAATCGCCCTCCTAATGTGATTCTAGTTGAGAAAAAAGTGGGAATTGATTATAAAAACGGTGCATTTAGCAGCAAATTTTCCTTTCCCCCCCCCCCTCGCCTTTTCTCTTCATTGTACATTAGTGATGTACGGTCATTTATGTTCTGCTTTTTTTTATGTCCATTGGAGAAAAAAAAGGAAAAAAAAAATAATAAAAATACAAAACAAAAAAAATCTCCACTATGGAGAGAACAGGAGATCAATGGGAGTATCAGTGAGTGGTGGAACAGAAGAAAGACAGGGCAAAGGTGAGTGATCAACAGATTATAGCATACTTACACGCTACAATTCACCCAGCAAACCCTGTTTCCCATCTCCACAAATCGAACGAAATCTTCCCCTCTAACCATTATTCTCCTGTCAAATCACTGCATCCATCATTGTGTCAGTCCTGTCAGAAGTGATGTTGGTTTACTTGCTGTCCTCTGATTTGATGGCCTGGGGCTTGATGGGACCGGTGCGGATAGGCTTGGTCGTAGGGAGAGCTGTGGGTTTATCGGGCTCAGTGCGTTCTTGTGGAGCCCCCTGGTGGTTGGGTGCGACACTGTCAATGGGCTTGCCTGCTCCATCCATACGAGCAGATTTAGCAGCTGAATTCTTCATCTGCTGCTGCTGCTCAGAGAAGAACTTATGAGTCGACTGTAGTACCTCTGCTCTTTGTTTAGCCTAGAAGGGGACAAAAACGTTTGATAAAATAATACTTAATATTCCTATCCCACGGACGAACGCATGGATCCTTCTAAATTATTTTCCATGAATCTCACCTTAAGGTCCTGCTCAGCCTTGAGAGCTGCATGCGTGCCACGAGGTGCTAGAGGCGGCCCAGGGGGACCTCGTGGAGGATGCTGAGGTCTTGGGTGTGGCATTAGGCCCCCACTAAGGTTTGGGGACATTGGGGGACCCATGGGGTTTCGTTGCACCCCTCCAGGAAAAGAGTTAGCGTGAGGGGGGCGAACCAGGGGAGACACCATGTTGGGCCGAGACAACAGCTATTTGGGAGAGAGACAGGAAATGAATGTTGGGTAATGGCCAGATAAAAATCCAATGAATCAATAAGGTAAATTAATTCTCTCGGTGACGTACCTGCGGGTTGAACTGTCCAGGGAAGTGCTGTGGGATTTGGATGCCTTGTGACCCAGATTGAAACTGTTTGGGATACAACATGCTGTTTATCTTACTAGACTGATTGCTGGGGCTTGTGGAGCTCGCCCTAAGGAAACAAAATATGGAATTCAGATCAAGCAGTCAAAATTAATGTCAGATGAAGCAATCAATAGAGTCCTAGGGAAATCCTTTACATGATTAAACTGATACTTTATAATGTGAACCCATACATATGTATATGATGTACATTTCTGATTTGGCATATAGAACCAAATGTATAAGCTATATATGGAAATAAAAAGGGCAGAGCTGTCACTCAATACAGGACTCCCAGTGAAACTAATTGCTTCATTAAAAAAAAAAAAAAAAAAAAAAAAGTTGTGTATTTTCATAAATGATTTGTACATAAAACAAGAATCTTTCAGGCTCTATATGAAATGCAGCTTAATGGATGCCATGTAACCAAAGGATGGGAAAGCTTTATAGTAGATTCTAACAGCATGTCTAACAAGCTTTCTGTAACCCAACAAACCTTAAAAAAAACTAACAAATAATAATAATAAAGTAACGAGTAAATAAAACAAGTAAAGTTGCTTAATCAGTCAGATTATCCAGAAGATACAAAGCTACACATTTTCTGGGTCAAAATATTTTTTTTATTGTTTTAATGAAAAAATGGCTTTCAGCAGACTGAATTTTCAGTGTTTTAAAGTGCATTGTGGAAAATAACATTATTAATATATATATATATTTTTTTTTTCTTTTTCCTTAATAAATAAATAAATACAGTAGACACTTTAAAACACAAAACCAAGGATATTTTGTGCCTTAAACGAATAAATTAGAACCTACATAGTGGGAATAATTAGAGAAACATTGTATAAACAATAACACAGAAAATTAAATGAATGAATGAATTAATCTATGTCAATATTCCAATATTAAGCAACATCATTTAGTCAATGGTGGACGAACTACACCGTGTAATAAAAAAAAAATTAGTTGAGTGGGTAAAATATGACTGCAGTAAAAGTGCTTCCTTTAAACTTTCACTTGAGTAAAAGTATAAAAGTATTTGCCTTCAAAAGTACTATGATTTATTATGGATATAATGTTCCATTATAATTTGTCAAGATTCTTAATCGGCTCATTCTATGTGAAACGACTCTGTTCCTCTTAGCACACTAGTCTATTAAAAGAACGATAACGAGTCAAAAACTGATTTCTATTAAAATGATCAAAAAGCCAAAACCACCAAGGGCCAATCAACAAGTTTTACAAAAAAAAAAAAAAAAAGAGCACTTGCTTGACCCTGATTGGTGACTTGCTGTGTGTTTGACCAGTTATGTTTTTATCCACTCAAATAAATTAGAATAGAAATAATTACATACACAATGTTTTTTGCCTCAAACTACATGGTGTTCATTAAAAAAATAAAATAAAATTAAAGAAGAAAAATGTAATTTGACATCACCTGGTATCCAAGAGTGTATACCTGTAAGGACTTGAGGTAGGGGTTGTGCTTCTTGCACTGACTGGGGGAGTTCCAGGTTTCACATCCATCCCAGTGCCAAACAGTTTTAAGTCCATATCACACATCTGTCACAAACAGAGTATTAGACTGGCTGAAACACACGATTCTTTTTATTTTATTTTTATAAGATTGGAAGCACACACACCTTGTTGGAAGGCTGCATCATGTTGTGCGTGTTCTGGCCAATAAGGCCACGGTATGCCTGGCTGCTTGGGGGCTGGCGGTTCATGTTGGGTGGCTGAGCCTGAGGTGGGTTAGGGGGCAGGGCCAACAGAGGCTGACCTCCGCCAGAGCCAAAATTTGGCAATGATAGCTGAGAGCCAGGCATAGGAACAGTCACCTAATACAAGGAGAAAGGAATCGCAGTATGCATATTACTGCACCCTAGAGAACAAACTTGTCTGTTTCATGCACGTATGAATATAAAGTGCTATGTGGATACCTGTTGTAGTGCAGAGCTGGGGCTCTGTGTTGAGCTGTAGTAACTGCTCTGTGTATGCTGCTGTACTTGTCCAGAGTAAAGATTTGAATGCTGACTCATACCCTGGCGCTGCAACATAATCATAAAAGGAGTTAAAGCAACATTCCACAAACGAGTAGCCGAATTTGATAAAAAATCCTGACTGGAAATGTTAAACATCTGTTTGTGAGTTGATCACCTGTAGCATGTGTGTATCCATCAGCTGAGAGCCACCCATTCCAGAGGGCTGGTTGAGCTGTGGTTCAAACACAATTGGAATATGCTGTGTGTTGGAGGTTTGTTGGAATGCCAAGCTGGACTGGGGCTTAGCCAGCTCAGGGGGCTGCACTCCAGGGTAGCTGTGCAGCGCTGTTCCTGATAACATCATGGGAGATGGCTGGGACAAGCTGTTCTGCATGAAAGCCTGCTGAGACCTGGTGATATAGAAAAATAAAAACATGAAAACATAAAAACAGATCTGTAATTCATTCCTATACACCAACTCAAATATGCAAAAAATATATGGGTTACCTGTAAGGCTGCATTGAGGAGCTAAAGAGGTCTTGCGGCTGAGATACTGGAGGGCCGGTGCTGAGGCCGAGCGGAGCCTGATGCTGTGGCTGACCCTGAAGAGAGGCGTAGATTGGGATAGGAATCTGCTGCACTGCTGTAGGCTACAGGAACACAGAGCAGAAAGTCAGAAAGCAACAACACTGCAAATGCAGACACATAAAAACACTTGAACTTTGATTTACATACATACAACTTGACTAATAGAATATTAATCCACAAGAATAATACACTAATTATTGTCAACTAGGAATGCAACAGTGTGTTGATTCTCAAACCAAGTACAATGCAACAAATAAAGCAGGGGTCTTTAGTTTGGAAAAAGTTTGGGGTCCCCAGATATAAAGCTTTAAACATGGGGAAAATAAAATCATAATGAAAACCCACTGCACCCAGAAATTTCTCTCTTTTTAGGCATGAATCAATTACAGCAGATGTACATATAACCAAAAAGGTGTGCAAAATGTACCTGTGAGAGTCCAGGCTGAAAGCCTTGCTGCTGGGCTATGGGTGGAGGAGGCATGCGAGCATGCGGTGTGCTAAATAGATGGCTGGTGTCCATATAGTAGGCTGAGATCTGTGCAGCAGAACCTATACGTGCACACAGCATCAGCATAAAAATACGGTACAATAACATATGAACTTTAAAAGGTAACAGAACAAGAATGGTTTTGCTGTTAAACCACATGAACAGTTTACCTGCTGCAGACTGAGACACAAAGACCTGTGGAGTCTGCTGCTGCGGTAACAAAGACTGTACACAACCGAGCTGGGAGAAGTTGCTGTTGGACATTCCTGAAATCTGCAGCTGCTGTGGTTTCACCTTACATATGTTAGGAGGGTCTGACGAAGATGTGGTCTTGGTGCTCAAAGATGACGTGGTGTAAGTGGATGAACCTGTAGAAGACTGTGTGTTAAGATCAAATGTATCTAGATTCATGATGAATGAATCAAAGACAATGGGTAGATTTCAGGATTTTAACAATATAGGATTTAATTCATGGGTTTTTGGGGGCAAGGAGTATTTATCATCATATACCTGACAATGAGGTGCTGGGTGTCACTGAAGCAACAGGGATCTGGGGCATGGAGGCACTGGAAAAGGAGCTGAAAGAAGCACTGCCTGCACCTCCTCCGCTGGTGATAGGAGAAGCAGAAGAGGTGACAGGAGAGCTCTTCTCTCCCAGACTTGGAGAGTTCTCCCATGCCTTACGAGCTGACTCCATCTGTTGAGGTGCAAACACAAGAACAGGCTTATAGACACTTCTGATGTAGAAATTGTACAACGTATACACACACTACAGAAATTAATAGGATCGTAAAAGATAAAAGGTTTCAGGCTTTCTAACAAACAGACAAAGTTTAAAATCTGCAAATAGTTTATTTCCATAGACCATCACCTTTAGCGTGAGGTCCACTGTAGCAGGAGAAACCGTGCTCAGGCTAGAGGTCTGCTGCAGGGTTTCTCTACGAGGCAGGGGGAGTGAGGGAGGCAGTGCCACCTGAATATTCAAAAAGAGGAAGAAGGCATCAAAATATAAATGAGTGAGGGGCTGATTAATAAGAACAAGCAGGACAAGCAGAGAGAAGACGATATTAACTGCAACTGTGGCTTACATTAGCAACTATGCTCTCCTCCATCTTGCTTCCACCAGTAGCCACAGCGTCAGCCAGCGAAGAGGACGGAGTAGTGTAGTCAGTCACAGATTCCTACAAAACAACAACAATTCACATCAATTTACTTCAAAATGTCACACATCCAGCTGAATAACATTGATCTCTATTATAAATAAACTAAATAACGTAGATGAGTGTAGTCCTGATGTGTCGGTTGGCTTCATACCTTGGTACTGCTTGAATATTCAGCTGAGGGTACCGTGATCATGCCTTCAATATCTCCTCCTAATTCTGGAACCTTGTCCTGAGCAGGAGAGCTGGTGTCTCTTTCCCTGTTGCAACCAGGACCACTCTTTTCTAACACATCTCCTTCTGATTGCCGCCCGTCTTTGGCCTTCCGGTTCTTTAGTGAGCGCTCCTTACCGATTGGACCAGGTTTGTACTCCTTCTGCTCGGGAGCAGCAATGTCAGGCAGCTGGTAGAAATGGATTGCAGATTTTAATGCATAGCAAGAAACAAGAATAAATAAAATTACCAACATTAGATAAAAAAAAAAATAATTACCTTTTGGGGTTTGATAGGTCCAGCACGAGGTTGTTTCTGTCTCTGTTCTTTGGGTTCAGGCAGTTTATTGTCTGATGTTTTTTCCAGCATTGCTGGTGCTCCATCACTGTCTGTACTACCTGCTGATGAAGGAGCACCGAACTGGATACGTTCCATGCCAAGTTCAACACTGCTGTCTGTTGCTGCCTTCACACCCTGAATATATACATCAGAAACACTTAATCCAAGTCAACAAAATGATTAAATAAAAATCTTGAATTACTGTAAATTATGTAATACAAAATAACACCAGACTCACTTCAGCTGTCACAGTGCCAGCAAAAGAGGTAAGAGGTTTATTCCAGGCACTGACTGAGGGTGGCTGAGGGGGGCTGATGGGCCCGACTGAAATTCACACACACACACACACACACACACACACACACACACACACACACACACACACTTAATGTCTAAATAACTTCTGGGAGAATAACTAAATAACAAAAGTGAGTACATGTACACCTATTCATGCCAATTTCTTTCGGTACAGGGCTTTTCCATTCATTTTATTACATTTTTTCGATTTAATTTGTGCCAATTTAATCAATATAATAAGCAAAAAGGTGTATTGCATTAATTTGATTTACACTACTTTACCCAATTTATGTTAAAAATAGAAAAATATTTAATATATGATTAAACCAAGTAGGCATTTAAAAATCACAATTGTATTAAAAATGTAAACTGTTGATGTTCACAAATAATTACTAACAACAAAAAAGACGCAATTTCTTCCCCGTAACTGTACCAAATCGTTAATTTTGTGTACAGTTACACACCTAATATATACACACAAACAATTAATATAAGTATATATAAATATATAAAATTAAAGAAAATGTGTTACGTTTCTTGACATCAGTAAGAACAGTGGAGCCAGCCACTTTATTCTCCCACAGTTCAGTGCCCAGGGTGCTGTGTGGCTGGGTTTTAGTGGAAAAGTCCACAGATGCAGGTGGCAGAGGGGCCACAGCACCCTCTAAAGGTTGAGAAGATGCGGTAGTCTGGGTCTGGGCAGAAAGGCTGTGCTGGGAGACGGCGATTGATTGTTGTGGCTGAGACTGTGGAGGTGGCTGAGAGGAGGTCTGAATCTGATGGGCTGTAGATGCAGGCTGCTGCTGTGATGGAGCTGATGCTTGTTGCTGTTTTCTGGCAAACCGTGGTGGCAGTTTGGAACCACCTCCACCCCTGCCCTTTTCTCCAGAGCTTTTTTTACCCCAGTTCTATAGAAGAAGAAAAAAAGTTATATTTTAATATCAAAATTTGACTTATTGCTCCCATTAAACCTTTTCTACTACATTTTTGGACAAAAGTACAACAAATCCAGCAGTGACATTCTTTAACTCTGCTGCAACGTTTCACAAAATTAACAATAAAGTGTAACCATTCAGCCAATCAATGCAAACCTGAACAGTCTGCTCCTCTTTCTTTCTCCTTTCTTCATCCTGCAGGCGTTTCTGCTGCTTTCGAGAGACCACCTCGGTGAAGCCATCATCATTAGTGTTGGACTGCGGGTCCTCCAAGGTAGTCACCTCTGGATGATCGTCAATGATTACCACACCTCAAGACACAAACACACAAGGTGAAATGAACATCTTAAAAGTGGAGGTTTGATGTTAATAGGGGTAGAATTTGATTAAACATGATTTTGGTGACTCACTGGCATAATTGTTAAGGTCAAACTGGGATAATGCGTTCTCCTTCTCCTTAGGTTTTTTGACCGGTTGCTTGGACTCCTCTTTACGGCGGGCAGGTGCTGGATCTTTACTAGACTTATGATTTGCTCCAGTCTGGGAAGCATCTGCACTTTGAGCAGAAACACTGCAGAGAAGAAAATTCAAAAGATTGGGTTGTCAGTATGCTTATGGTGAAATCCTGAAGACATGCAGAAGTTTGTGTTGTTACACTTAGGACTATATAAATAGGTTGACTAAAAGGAACTCACCCCCTGCGTCCGGATTTGGCTCCTGAACCTCCTCTACGCTCACCCTTGCCCCCTGTGTACCCTCTACCAGCCGCCTTTGCACCAGGGTTACCCCTCCGATTTTGTCGGTCTCCTGGCCTTTGACTGGAGAAGCTCCTTTTGGCTGCAGGAATTGCCTCACGTTTCGGAGTTTGCCCTGCCTCTGCAGGAGATTTGCTCTGGACTCCCATGGTTTGGGGAGGTGCAGATGATGAGGATGATGTAACAGCAACCACAGCATCAAGCGCACCCTTTCTCTCTTCTCGTTCTCTCCTCTCATTAAAATCACTACTTTCAGAAGCAGTCTCCCACTCCTCGTTGGCCTGGTCTGAAGAGTTTTGATTAGACAAGTCTGGTGATTTGCTGCCAGCAGCAACCACTATGGTGGTTCCTGTTTCTTGAAGTACAGCCGCTGTTACAGGAACCTCAGCAGGAGTGGGGACCGTGGTAATGGATGCTGTGGGCACTATAGAAGGACCTTCGGAAAGGGTGATGGACATACCTGGAGCTTTGGACACTGCTGCAGAAACAGAATCAGAGACCAGAGCAGGCAACTGTGTTGCTGCAACAGTTGCTGCTTCACCTGCTATGATTGCTGCTTCACGTTCTTTAAGTCTCCTAAACCGTGGTGGTTTATCCTGTCTGGGGGGTCTCGCTGGTCTCGGCCGCCGAGGTCTCTCTCGAGTGCTTTGTCCAGCTTCTCTTAATTTCTTGCCCTCGTGTTTGGGCAATCGCTGCTCAGAGGCTGTGCCATCCATGCGAGATGCCTCTGCTTCCTCTGGCCTAAATGTCTCCATAGGTTTGGAAGGCCAAGGCAGGTTCTCCCTCACCCCAGCCCGACGCATAGGAGCAGTCCGGTTGGCAACCCTCTCTCTGCCACCACCTCGCCGGTTGTACAGTCCTCCTCTACCACGTCTCATTGGTTCCCCCTTAGGAAGAAATCCAGGTTTAGGCCGACCATCCTCTTCCCGAGGCCCAGGTCTATCTGGTAAATGCCCAGGTCTAAAACCAGAAGCAGCTTTTGTAAGGGGGCGAGAATCAGGCAGTTCACGACGCAGAGGTCTATTAGGCTTAGCAGTGGGCTCACGGTCAGAAGGCCCGGTATCACTGGCAGATTCTCTGCCCTCACTCTCAGAGTCAGTGTCTGATCCTCTCCTTCGCCTGCGTTTGGGCATCACTTCAAAATCTGAACTTTCACTGCGAGTCTCACTTTCCTCACGGCACCGGAAACCTGCAGTGGCGCTCAGGAGGTCAGGACGGGAGCGCGGCTCTCGGTACGCGTACTCAACACGCTCAGGGCGACTTCGCCCACGGCCACCTCGTCCTCTTCCACTGTAGCTGCCTCGATAACTACGCCCACGTGAGTAGTACTCGCCCCGACCCCGCCCTTTGAAGTTAGCATCAGCAGGCCAGTCATGCTCCCTGTCCCTTTCCCTCTCCCTTTCCCTCTCCCCATCCCTGTCCCTCTCTCTTTCCCTCTCCCTCTCTTCTCTCCGATTAGCTCGTGACAGATTGGATTCTTTTCGAGAAGATAGTTTGGGTTCAAGGCGTTTATCACCGAGTGGTGGTTTGCTTTGCTTTTCCTCCTGGGTAGTGTTGGCTGTTGTGCCTAAGGGTGTCTGGGGCTCTCTCGTTTTATGAACAGTAGGTGCTATTCCTTCTTCTGGTCCAGCCATAATCTCTTTTGTCCCTTCATTGGAAAACTTCTGGCTATCCAACATCGTAGTTCCAGCAGTCAAGGGTTTTTTAAGAACAGTGCTTTCTTTTTTAGACCGATCCCCTCGCTCATGACGCTCCTCTTTCTCTCGCCTCTGCTCCCGTTCCTCTTTCATGTCCCGCAGGATGGGCTTCTTTATGGGCCCTGACCTCCTAACTGGCCTCTCTCCACCAGCTCCTTCTCTTCTCCCTCCGCGAGACCCCCAGCGTAACTCGCCCTTCTGTTTACCAGGTGCCTGTAGAGGCAGCTTGTCTGCTTTGTGCATACCATCAGTAGAAGTAGGTGGAGTCGCACGGTTGTTAATCACAGACCCCTGGCCAATGGGCTCCTTCCTGGAAATATCCTCTAATCTTTCTGCAGCTTCGGGGAGATCCACAGTCTTCTGGACTATAGTAACAGCTTCAAACCTGGGCTCCTCCAATTTAAGAGAGTGACTTGACCCTTGAGAAACAGTCCTCTTCAGAACAGCCTGCCCAATGGCCTCAACGTCCTCTCCTCCAGAAAGCGTGGCTACCTCAGATTCAAAGGAAGAGACGGCAGGGGCTCTGTCTGTATGTAGCAGACCTGGCACCTCTTCTGATACATGACTAAAAGTGGACAGCGGCTCAGGTGAGTCTCTGAAAAAGTCTTTCTTTCCCCTCGTTTCCAGCGTGCTGTGCTCCTGAGGATACACCGATGACAGTCCCCTTTCCAGGTCCAGACCTGCCTCCAGTCTTTCCACATAAAAAAAAAAAAAAAAAAACCAATTTAAGAAAGTGCATATGAGATGGAAAGTTCATATTTTAAAATAATCCCAAAGTTTTCTGTCATACTGATGGACTAATCAAACATCAAAACAAAGTACTACAAGTTGACCAAATAAAGCTATTATATGTTTAACACACCTTGGCTCCTTGCAGTTCTCCTGTACTTTAGGAGGTGTTGCAGATGTTAAGGGCTCAGTTTGAGGGTAAGGGTCAGAACCCCACACCATTCGAGGCTCACTGGTTATCCCATGCTCTCTAATCGGTCTGTGATCAAAGGAATCTGAACCAGAACTGCTATTATCAGTGGGCTCTCGGCAGACCATCTGTTTCGGAGGCATTCTTCCTGTTGGGAAAAAGTTCAATCACGCCTAAAGAATGATTTCTTTCAATGCAACATTATTTAATAAGAGCAAAAAATGCAATGTACAGATTTGTGCTAGAGAGCTTAATCCTAGTACTAACTCCTGAAAAAATCCCAAATTGGTTCGTGCTCACAAAAAATTAAATGTACTGTTATATATGTTTAAGGCAACAAGAAAACGTCTTACTGGAACAATGGGGGTACTTGGTTTTTGTAGTACATTAAAAGGTGGCATAATGAGACTGATGATCTGTTGTGGAGAAGCCGAAAGAAAAAGATTAAAGGTGGAATAATCTACCTGGATGCATGGGAGGCATATCCATAGGTGGGCGTCCAGACATCATACGTGGGTCCATATATGACTGCATCATCAGCCAGCGTGGGTCAAACCCAATGGAGGCCAAGTGTTGGTGATGTGGACCTATTGGCTGATAGAGAGAGCGGTGCTGAGGGGGCACTGACCCCCCTGAGGGGGACACCGTGCCTCCACCGGTCTGCTGCTGTTGCTGCTGCCACTGCTGTTGCTTCAACTGCTCCTGGAGGCATTACATGCATCATGAGCCAGAATGTTTTCTTTTATATGCATTCCATTTAGGGTTGTAAGATGAAAGATTACTGGAAACTTTATCTGGGGAATTTTGGAAATATTGCAAGTTGGGAGCTTACCAAGAATATATGGGAGTTAATTAAAAATTTTGGGAAATTTGTATATACCATCATACAAATAAACATTTAGCTTGGTCTTAAGCCGACATGCATGCAAACTAATGGATTTAATTTGATTTTAAATGACATTTTTGAGTGTTTAATTGTTAATTTATAAGAATTATTTGTATAATTTTGTTGCATAATAGCTTACACACAGGACAAGGATGTTTTAAACAAATGAATTTAATATTAATGCAATTTACTGGCCAAGATGGACATTTTATACAACTTGTGTGCAGGATTCAAAAAGTGATGTGTTATGGAGGAATGCACAGTGCATGTAGGGGGTGTTTTCTCAGAAGCCCTGTAGTAAGTGTGTGTGCACGCATGTGATTGTTGAATGTACAGGGTATAAATTCAACTGAAATTGCATTAAATCTGGTTGTTAAAACCTGCAGGATTTAAGTTCCCTGTTATCAGCTACCCTGCAATTTAGTAAACTCCCACTTTATTCACACTAATTCATGTAGAAAGATTCTAGTCTTAAGTTCTTGAAATTTTGCAAACCTAAATCCATTCATTAGCTTAGGTGGTTTTAGAGAAACTCAAACCTCTTTCTATACATAGATCATTAATTACCCCCCCCAACAGATTTACAAACACGCATTCCACTAATGCGAAACAACGGTTTATGAAAACAGATTCTCTGTGTGAGTCAAATACCTGCTGTCTAAGAAAGCGGGGTGGGAGAGATTTCTGGAACTGTTTGGAGTAACCAGACGGGACTGAGGGGCGAATTGTGGCTCCTGCCTCACCCTCATTCTCCAGCTGTGGATGGGGCATTTCCTCATTGACCGTGTGATCAAGTCGAGTCACCTGAGGCTCCTCTACTGCAAAAGAATATACAGCAACGATTGTTTTAAAGAAATCGTACTCAAACATCAATTCAATGTTTATTCTGTTTAATAGGGATTGTGTTCTGTTCTTAACGTGCTAGAATTTGTACTGCAACAAACTAGGTGATATGAGTTATAGGCACTATCCCATAGAGATATGAATTCTCCATCCCATTCTTACCTCTGCACTCTTCTGGGTTAAAGTAGTCTCTAATTGGTTGTCTTTCCACCTGTACCTCCTCAACTACTGCAACTGCAACATCCACTTCGGCTTCCTGCGATTCGCTAACAGTCCTTTGGGGAGGAGGGCTGGGTTGCCTGGTAACAAACTGTGGCTCCTCCTCCACACTTGGCTCTGGCCCGTCATTGGAAGGTATAGGCACAGATGAGAGGGGTTGCTGTACAGGAGCAGGATGAGTGGACGAGGGTTCAGCAGGCAAGACTGGCAATATTTCAGCCTCCGACTCATTGCTCTGGAGAGGCACAGTAGATTTCGGTGCTTCCGGAGTAGCAGCAGGCCGCAGTTTTTCATTAAGGCGTTTGAGTTTCTCGGCACAGGCCGCTAGCCTCTGCTCCTCCATACGCCTCTCCTCTTCCTCACGGCGCCTCCGAGCGCGCTCCACAGCCTCAGAGATTTCAGACTGCTTCTTACGTTTCTGTCGCCAGGCCTCTGAGTCATCCTCACCACCACCATAAGCTGTGGAAGGTTTCAATACACGAGCTGCACCAGTTCCTGCAGACCTTCCAGTCTGGAAGAATAAAGGGCCTGCCATCAGAAAGCTCCCATTTTCAACAGCAAGAATCTTTTGTGCAAAATGTATTGAAACAAATACTGTGTGCCATACACAGGCCCCAGAGTCACGATTTAACAATCTGAAAATTTACAATTGAAGATGAATACCTGGTAGTCTTGGGACTGTCCTTTTTTGCTGCATTGCGTTCCACTGCCTGGTGAGGAAGCTCTAGGCTCCCCGCCGTCTCCCCACGAGTTCTTGCACTCACTTCTTTCCTCCCCACCTTCTTTCCAACCCTCCTGGGTATCTTTGTTGCGCGATCGTATGCGGTCCACCTTATTTACCCACTCCCTGTATGCACAAAAACGCCCCAAAAACAACCCCCCCAGAATTTAAGTTATAAACACTGTGAAACATACTAGATAATTTTCATTTATAAGATTGGAGATAAAGGTGAAAAAGGTAAAAGGTGCTTTTATACTCTTATATACGACCTTCCGATCAGTAACCCAGAGCCTTAACCATCAGCACATCCCCAAAAGAAAGAGGTTAAAGCCATAGTCAGTACTTGTATCTGCTTTGTGCTTAAAATCTTTGCTATCTGTTCTTGTATTTGGATTTAAAACTTGAAAGGGCACGATCAATACCCAAAGTATTTTATGTGAACCCTAGAAAACCATGAAAAGCAAACTTTTTAGTCACAATTTCTGACACAACAATTTACAGAAAACTGTGTTTAACTCCTGCAGAACTGCTTTTTATCAACTGGGTTGATAAAAAGGCTCGGCTTGCAACAACTTGTCTGTTTTATCAGGGGTACTATGGATAGCACTAATGTATGTGACACCAATCATTGTATAATCCAAACTCCTAAATGAGTAGCTACGGGCAGTGTATAAGCAAGTTCTTTCACATTCATTCAGGATGACTTATCACAAGACTTTTTTTCCCTGTACATAAGATTAGGAAAATTAATGCCAAAGATAAATATTGTGTTTGGTGTAAGTAGGGAGGTCAGAAAATAAATAAAATCATCGCTATAATCACCTTAAACTGATTCCTTGATATAAATGAATGCAACTATTAATATCCAGGTGGCTTTAAGGAGATTAGCACTCACCAGTTGTCTCCTTTCTCCTTGGCTGCATGATCCTCATCGTCACTAAAATTCAGTTTCTCTGTATAGTCAACTTCCATCTGAGCACCTGGAAGGAGGAAAAGTCATTAGGTGGTCAGCATGGCATTAAGAAGCTAAACGCAAAGCTCCTTGGGCTTATAGTAAGAACAGATTAGAGAACAAACCACTAAATAGGTTAGATTTAGCTTAAAGAGCACAAACTTACCAGCCCAACCCTCATCAGCATCGGTGTCTAGATTGTCAAGCTCTTTCAGTTCAGAAGCACTAATAATTGAGGGTCGGTCTGGATCCTGAAGCCAGGCCTGTGGAGGAGGCTGGACAGGTCTTCCACTAGGCCTTGGACCCCTAGAAACAGCAGCAGAGAGAGGAATAGGTAAAAAATAGAATGTTTACAGAGCTGAAAGAAAGTGTTAAAGTAATTGCAAATGCAATCTTACAAGGATATGCTCTGCTGTGATGACATTAAACAAATATATACATTCTGGCTGGATTACTCACTTCGCTCCATCTTGCTGCCCTGGGTATCTGAAGTTTCCTTGTACAGGTGCATAAGGCATACGAGGGTAGGCATGGAACATCTGCACATTAGGAAGAACAAAAGAATGATTGCAAAACACTAAAAAATGTGAACCAAACATTGCTGAGCCATAAGGCCACAAACTGAGGCAAAGAACAGTGTTGCAGCAGTATAATCTGTGCTAGAGATTAGGATTGAGTAACAAAACAAAACGAGAGAAACAGCACGTTTTACACCAGACAGACACAGTCACATACTATACAATTTGCCATGTTTTCTGTGTTTTGTCAGAATATTTTATACGCCCAACTTAATGACCAAGCACCAGTTTTGTTTTGCTTCATATAATTGTGCGTTATACAGCAAGAAAACAAACCCAAAGTATGCATGCGTGTCACTGCCTCGCGAACCAGACTAAGTGTGAAAGCACCAGTTAATTTCAGTTCATTTAAGACACCCAAAAGCAATAAACAAACTATAAACCACAAAGGTAAAAGATTTTCACAATTCTTCAGTTAAATGTTGAAGTTGGGCAAAGTACTTCAAACACAATTTCTATATGGCCCCTTTTGTTAACTCCAATGTCGGCATTAAACTGTAAAATAAATTGTTTTGCTGTTCAAAACAACCATTTCTGTTTTTCCCTTTTACGAGAATATTAAATCATGACTTACATAAGGTGGCATCATGCTTCTAAACTGAGCATGAAACTGGGAAGGGTCTCCTCCGGGTGGCTGCTGTCCACCGTTGAGTTTGTGCTGTGAGGCGGGAGCAGAAGGTTTGTCTCTGGAGTCTTTCTTTTCCCTGCTGTCCACAGAGGAGGGTTTCCCTGCCACATCCGTGTCTCCTGTTGGGGAAGGAGTGCCACGTCCCTGTCCTGCTTCCTCATTAGCCTTGCCGTCCATCTCAGTATGGCCGGGAGCCACGTTCAAGTTCCGACCCCCACCTTCACGCCAGCTGCCAACATCTGTTTAATAGAAAAAAATTTACAAAGAGCTTACAAAAAATATCAAGGGAGAAGAATTAGCATTTTGATTAACATTGATGTTTAAATGAACACTAAAGCTTCCATCACAATCACAGCAGGACTGTTTTTACTTACTTTGGGGTCTGAGGCTGGGACCCGGTCCATACGGCTCTTCCTCTTGCTCGCCTGATTTCTCTGCCTCACCTGCTGCTTGTAAGCTGGGGAACTCCTGATGGAACTGGCTGCTTACTCTTGGAGCTGCTATTTGGAGAGAGAACAGCACATTTTCATCCAATTCAAGGGTCGAATCTGATCAATACGGGAATAGATTTGAGACCTAGATAGAGATAATGTTTTTGTGCAGTAAATTTTAATCAGCATTTAATAAATGCAGTGTGTGCACTGTGCCTAACCATCCACTGGTCCGGGCTGCTTGTTATTGGCCCAAGAGCGGCTGCCCAGAGGATTTTCAGAGACCTGAGAGACTGGAGGCTTTGGTTGTGGTGGAGGAGTCTCTTGTTGCCTGCAAATACAACCAATAGTTATACATAACGTGACAGAGGGAGAAAGATTGACTTGAATAAAAGAGATAAAGGCGTCTTCAGTAGTGAGGAGCCTGGAATAAATTTTAAACCTTAAAACTTCCATCTAAAACCCAAATCTTAAAGAAATATCCAAATTAATACTGCATTAGATCTTGCAGATTATTTTCTAACAGCAATTACAAGAAGTGTCATGAAGATCACTGGATTAGGGTTGTACGGTGCACAGACACGTCAACGCTGTTTTGACGGCAGTAGTTTCAATATTTCTCTATTTTTAACAGCGCCAATGTGAGCGAATCGCATTACACAGTCTGATAAATCAAGAGTGCACAGCAACGCAAAACAGCATAAAGCGATAAAAGCGCGACGGAGGCGGATCTGTCGCATAGACGGGGGTCGAGGAATCGAGTACAGGTGCGTTTTGTCTTCTTTGCAGATGGTAATCCAAAAGAATACCTTTTAATATATTGTTTAAATGTTACTGACTAGAGGAATTTGATGGCGTTTCACTGGATTTTGTTTGCTGCTAGCTACCGTTAGTGAAAAAACGCGGGACTGAACACAGATTGATGGTGTAAAACTTATTTTTCTTGTGCATCAGTTTTTGGCTGTTGTACAGTCTGACATTATGACAAATGAGATCCTACAGTTTGACATGGGGATCATGTTTGTACAGTCTGACAAGCAACAATCGCAAGGGACTATTTAAAAAAAAATAATAAATAAAATAAACAGGCACACAGTGTGAGCCCGGCATATCAAGGAAACATCTGCAGGTGCGACACTAAAGAAAACTAAGTGAAACAGAAACTTTGAATATCATTCCTCTTTTTTTTTAGCATGCTACACTCAAGCATACACTTAATATTCCTTCAGCATACATGTTTACCATTGTAAAGATATTTTTTAAAGATTTTTATTTATTTATTTAAACACCCCTTTCATTGGCTTAATATTTAGTAGCATTTAATTTCCTTGCTTTTGCAGGCTGAGTGTTGCCTTGAAAATTGAGAAAAACAGGTGTTTTATGTTGGGTTATGTAGCAATACTAAAATTTGAAAAACCAGACAAACCTAATTTTACTTCAAAAAAGGCATTATAAAGCGTGATTACCGTTCTTCTCCAGCCTGGTCCTGTTTTGAGGCCCAACCACTGCCATCCTTGGGAACAATGCTGACATTGGGGTCATTGCCTTTATTTTCAGCCTTCAGACTGGGCAGGTTGGCTGGAGGGGGCATACGCCGACTGACCGCAACTTTGCCCAAACTCTGGAGTCCATGTCTGGCAGCGACTAAAAAAAATAATTTGTTGGAGACATGGAGAAGCTTATGTTTTTAAGACAGGCTACACATATAAAAAAAAAAAAAAAAAAAAGGTGTGAAGTTAATCATGACAACACAGATATGCCCAGGGGAAGCAATTATAATGGACACAGACAACTCTCATAGAACACTTGTACTCTATAGTACTCTATTGCCCTCTCACTTGGTGACTCAAGAGATTATTTTAGCTGATGATGCCCTGGGGGGAAATGTGTTGGGGGTAAAGGAACCAAAGGAAAAAACCTTCTAGCCAGCATTTTACCTTCTACTCACATAAGCAGTACAACAAGTGGCTTTTTAAGCAAATGAACTTGATTCTGCAGGCATAATGCAAATCATTTTCCCAACCTTGGCAGACATTATATTATTAAACAAATTAAACCAGACCTAACAAACTTTCATTTTCTAAAGCAATCACTGGTGGGTGCTGGCATACCTGCGGTTTTCTGGGTCTCCAGAGACTTGCCCTTGTAAGTGTTGAAGAGGCTAAGGGTTGCATACTTGGTCTTGCCATCCTTTGCCTTGGTGCTCTGCCCTGACTTCTCTGACATTTCGCTGGAAACTCATTGAGTCTGGTCCTCCGGTCTCACCCCTCAGAACCAGGCTCCTGTTCAGACGATAGAAAAAGCGAATGTGGTTGGTATTCTTTTGCCATGGAGTAATGCTGAGTCAGAGGGTTAAAAGTCATGATTCCTCTGGTAGGAGTACAAGACAAACCCGAGGGAGTGCAAGGAGGATTTTGCATAAAGCCAAAGTGATTGAAAAACTAGGAAGATGCACTAAAATCTTTCAGTATGTTACCACTTTAGTTAACTATGCCCCAGTTATTTCATCCAACATGCACTTTTAAAAGATCTGCACTATAGGATCACTATAAATCAGTAAAATATTTCACTGACAGTAGTTTTTACTAAGCAAGTTAGTAATTGGACACGAACCCACAAAAGATGTTTCCACAACCAAGAAAACCGACAAAAGCAAAAGTTTCCTGTTTTTATTTAACACAATGAAAGAAAAATTAAGATGCTGGCCAGATTTGTATTTGAAAGCCAAAGACAGAACACCATATCCCACAGCTGAAATGCTGACCTTTTCTGCCAAGATTACAAATACGACGTGCTTCGTTTGAAGAGTTTTGGAAGGTCAATGGCCAGCAAATAAAGCACCGGAATACAAGGTGTGCATTCAGAGGCTTACAATGAGTGCATGACACAGTACACACAAAAAAAGCTAAGCTCTACGATGGACGTGCTGAACGAGAAACTTAAACAAGGTCTCCAGAGAACTGAAAGTGAAACTTTACTTGTTACCATGAATCCGGACACTGCTTTCACAAAGCAAAAAAGCTTTTATACGTGTCAAAAAAAGTTAATTATATGCTATTCAAACCCTTCATGTTTTTTTTTTTTTAAACAGAAGAGTCTAAAGTGAGGGATTGGTGGGAAAATTAACAGGATCTGAGGTGATCGAATTAAACAGCAACTACGAAAATCTTTTTGCAAGATTCTAATAGTTAATGTAAAGCATCAGACATGATGGTAGCAAGTTAAAGACAACATGCGCCCAGTGTTTAATATTCATAAGACGCCACTCGTCCTGCATGCTCACCGATTAGTGTCAAAAAAAGGGGAAGTTAAACATATCTGGTTTACTGATGAATGAGTGATAGAAGACAGTAACTGTCCTGATAGCAAAACTTTCAGATCAGGATCCGGAATGAAGTTGTATCCAGTGCAGTGCATCAGTGTAAGAGTGCTGTCTCTTCATAGATTAAGTGCCTGTGAAGTTCAACATGCCTCCAAATGGCTGCAAACTCTTTGTAACTAAGTGTTCAGGATGGGGGGCTTTTTAGTAACTTAACTGCTTTTTTTTCATCTTGCTATGACAAGAAAGTAAAAGAGAAAGGTGAAAGTATAACACCATCCTGTCGTTCCATTTTCTCCACAAGGTTTTATTCCTAAGTGACTGGTCAAATATTAATGAGAATATTGTATAAGTGTTAAGTGTTTTGAGATGCTTAAAAGAAAAGAAAAAGAAAAAAAAAAAAAAGAAAAAAAGGCAACAAGAGGATGCAGCTAAATTCACCTTCATAAAACCAGCTATGATAAACACCATATTTAAATCCAAGTCACATAATGAAGGCATCACCAGATAACCTCTCCTTACAGGACATTGTTTTATAGAATGAAGCACAGGGCCTGAAGGGTTTTGAAGTCAGCATGTGTAATTTCAAGCTTCCAATATAACAAGATGATGCATTATATGGCCAAATGTTTGTGGCCACCTAGCTTATATACACTTTTCAACCATCCGATTTCAGATTTATATAAAATAAATAAAAAAAAAATAAAAAAAGGAGGACGCTTTATGCCCGTCACTGTAACAGCACAGTGAAATGATTTCTTCACATATCCCTGAGAGGTTAGGAAGATGAAGTCAAAGCACGGGGTCAGCCAAGACAGTGCTCCTGGAGCACAGAGGGGTTAAGTGCCTTGCTTGAGGGTCCAAGAGTGAAAGCTTGGTGACAGTGGGGCTGGAACCAACAGCCTTTCAATCACTAACCCAGAGCCTAAACCACAGCTTCATTAGTCCCCTCTTGCAGTTATAATAAGCCCTAATCTACTGCGGATACTGTGCACTTATCCAGCTACAAGCACAAGCGATAACAAGCTCTGATGTTGTTGAGGAAGTCTGAGATTTTGTCATCATTTTAGTAAAACCCAAAAGCGTTCAGCATGGGGTTGAGGTCCGAGCTCGGCCAAAACCACAGAAAGCATTTGGATTTTAAATCCTATACAACTTTATGGCAGGGATTTGAGACAGAATCATATATGAATGTGATGGTCAGGTTTCTGCAAACATTCAGCCATTAAAAGCAGGGTTAATGTGTGAATGTTTCGGCATAATAAGGTATAAGCCAAAAGATACATAAGGATCCCAAGAGGACAATGATGGGTGAGGCAGGGTCCAGAATTTGAGCTAATCCATTTTCCCATCCCTTAGAATAAAAGCCAATCTGTTACCCACGTCCTTCCTACATCTGCCTCACAAGCGCACGAGCCAATCACAACACCAGCATATTCCCAAAAAGCATTCAAGCGATCGCCAGTATTGAGCTGCAGCCCCAAGGGGACAAGCCAAACGGTCAATAGCCCTTCACTAGGACTGGCCAGTGTGCACCGAGTATAACACCGGCTTCGGCACATCCATTAACGATCCTGCTGCCACAATCCAAACAAAGCCTTGTTTGCCTGTTGGTCGAATGTTCATTCACCTACTTCCTCATTAAGTGTTTCCTTGTCTTCCCCAGACTTTTTCCTGAGCAAGTCTTCACTTAGAAAAGGAAGTAATGAGACATGATCTACAGGACGCCTACAGCCTGCTCATCTCGGTGTGACCCTTATTACAGCAGAAAGAGATTATTTATTATATGTGATCTCTTCCTGCTTGGGGTGTCTGATGCTGGAATGTCCCTGGGTAGTTAATAAAAAACCTGGTGTTTCGTGACACTGCAAATGGTCATTTCCTTTAACTGGTAATGGCATATCAGAATAAATTAAGTCACACTCGACTGTTGCTGAACATTGAGTGGGCATTGTGTCTGGCCATGCACTTGAACAGCAGATTATCAAATTGGTCAGCAGGAAAACCTTCTTGCAGTCTTGGATTTGGCTTCATGGGGGTTTCTCCATGATTGAAGAGCGTGTGAGACGCTGAGATCTGAGATTGCCGGCCCTTACGGCAAACGAGACACAGAGACAGACACAACTAGCATATCTTTAATACAGGGTGGGTGAAAGCGGCCTCCGGTTCAGAGCCCCATTATCCAAACCTTAAACTTTCTAACCTCAAAAAACACCACCTGAAACCGAAATACACGTTATTGTCGGTGCAAATGTACACATTTTTACACCCGGTCCCGGAGCCCAATCAATCCTGCTCCCAAATTCCCAGTGCTGCTAGCTCCACATTAGCCAGCTAGCCGCAGCTAGCCCAGCCCGCATGCTCACACTGTCGAGTCTACGCGCTTTTCTATCCTCTGGTTAAAAAAAGAAAGCAACCGGTGTAACAAAGCGAAACGTGTTTTTGAGCGTTACCTGTTTCCCCCGGTCCCGTCGCAGACTTTTCCCGAAGGCCTCTTCGCCCCGTCCGAGTTTGCACGCGTGTCCGAGCGGCTACTGCTGGATTACAAAAGCGATGCTAATGCTAACGCTAACACTGATTAGCCAGATCTTACAAGCTCCTTCCAAAAAGCAAGGTCGGTCCAGTGGCTTTTCTCTTTCTTTAACGTGTGTGAAAAGAACAAAACAAAACAAAACAAAACCGGACAGGCCCGGTGGCTTCGCTTGATATATTTTTTTTCCTCTTCTTCTTCACCTTTTTTTCTCCTCCCCGTTGACTTGACTGAGACGGTAGAGAGAGATAGAGAGGCCCCCGCTCGCGCCGCCGCGGCCTGTCGCGCAAATCAAAGATGGCAGTGCGCCAATCCACGAGTCCCCTGACGTCATTACGTAGCGGCCGCGCGTACGCTTTTAGAATGTGCGCGCTCGTACGCGTCTGGAAGGCGCGAGACAGAGACAAGAGACGGAACGCGCGCACCGGCAAAGGGAATCAGGATCGGAAACAGGTTTATTGGACAAGTGAATTTTTTCTAATTTGGTTCCAGCTGTTGGTGACTCAAAAGTGCAGACATGAATAACAACACTATACATGTATTTATCTATCAACGAAATATAATACATTTATAATACATATATAATATATATATATGTTAAACATGCTCCTGAGGTACCAGTGACCAGTGCTCCTGTCCCTCTCCTCTACAAAGATCTGCTCAATTCTTCCTGGCCTGCATCTGGATGGGTTTTTCTCAGATTGGAGGGCACTCTGTGTGGCTGGGGACCCTTATCTCGGTAGCACCAAATGTCCATTTGGTGCCACCCAGATGAGAATGGGTTCCCTCTTGAGTTTGGTTCCTCTCCAGGTTTCTTCCTTATACCATCCCAGGAAGTTTTCCTTGCCATAGTTGCCACCAGTTTGCTAATTAGGGAAACACCCACAATTATAAAAAACAATTGTATTTATTCTTTATTAACATATTATCTGTGCAAAGCTGCATTGAGACAGTGTCAATTGTAAAAAGCACCACACAAATCAAAATGAATTAAATTGAATGAATACAGTCTCAACACAGACCACACCTGCCAATTGCCAATTTTTTGCACATCTTTGGCATATCTTAAATAAATTATTAATTAAAACACCATTAAAACACACGTAAATATAATTATCACCAAACGATCCTTTTGCTATGTTTCCACATGGACCATTTTAATTGCCAGATGTGTGCGTAGTTTGTTGCTTGATTTAAAACTTTAATATTATAACAAATACAACTTGAAACTTGGAATTTGAAACTAGCTCATATACAAGACAATATTGATTATAGAGATTAAATAATGAATCCCCAATATACAGAGTGTATGACAGATCAGTAATGTACATAATGTGTGAGAGTGCATGGTACTGCAAATCCACAGAGTTGTCCCGTAGCCTCCGTGGCTGTGTGCTTAATTTTGCTGTTCTGTTGGAAGATGAACTGTCTCCCCAGTCTGAGGTCCAGGAACAGGTTTTTATCTCTGTACATTGCTGCATTCATCTTCCCCGTGATCCTGACTAGTCTCCAAGCTCCTGCCACTAAAAAACATCTCCACAGCATGATACTGCCACCACCATGCTTCACTGTAGGGACAGTATTGGCCAGGTGATAAATGGTGCCTGGTTTCCTCGAGACATGACCCTTGGCATTCAGGCCAAATTCCAGGGCAAACTCCAGGTGGGCTGTTATGTGCCTTTTACTAAGAAAAAGCTTTCGTCTGGCCACTCTGCCATACAGGAATAATTGGTGGAGTGCTGCAGAGATGGTTGTTCCTCTGAAAGGTTCTTCTCTCTTCAAAGAGAAACGCTGGAGCTCTCCAGATTGACCATCAGGTTCTTGGTCACCTTTCTGACTAAGGGCCTTCTTCTCCGATTGCTCAGTTTGGCCGGATGGCTGGCCCTAGGAAAAAAGTGCTGGTGGTTCGAAACTTCTGTCCCCTTCCCCAGATCTGTACCTTAATACAATCCTGTCTCAAAGGTGTACAGACAATTCCTTGGACTTCATGGCTTGGTTTGTGCTCTGACATGCACTGTTAACTGTGGGACCTTATATAGACAAGTGTGCGCCTTTCCAAATCATGTAGAAATCAACTAAATTTACCAGAGGTGTATGAGCAACTACTGCAGAAGTGATAAGGGAGATAGCTAGAAAGGTACTTGGTGTGACATCTGGAAATAGAAAGGATGACAAAGAGACGTGGTGGTGGAATGAGGAAGTGCAGGAAAGCATAAGGAGAAAGAGGTTGGCAAAACAGAATTGGGATCGACAGAGTGATGAGAAAAGTAGGCAGAACTACAAAAAGACGCGGCAGAAGCATGGAGATATTTAGGAGAGATGGCAGTGGAGTTTTTAACCAGGTTGTTGAACAAGATCTTGGAAGGTGAGATGATGCCTGAGGAATGCAGATGAAGTGTGCTGGTACTGATCTTTAAGAATAAGGGAGATACCTACAGTATATACCTACAATAGACACCTGCAGTAACTACAGGGGAATTAAGTTGATAAGTCACACCATGAAGTTATGGCAAAGAGTAGTGAAAGCCAGGCTGAAAGAAGAGGTGACCATCTGTGAGCAACAGTATGGTTTTTATGCTGAGGAAGAGCACCACAGACGGATTATTTGCTTTGAAAATGTTGATGGAGAAGTATAGAGTAGGTCAGAAGGAGTTGCATTGTGTGTTTGTGGATTTAGAGAAAGCATACGACAGGGTGCAGAGAGAGGAGCTGTGGTATTGTATGAAGAAGTCAGGTGTCTCAGAGAAGTATGTGAGGGTGGTGCAGGACTTGTATGAGGACAGTGGGACAGCAGTGAAGTGGAGGTTGGACTGCATCAAGGATCGGCTCTGAGCCCTTTCCTGTTTGCAAAGGTGATGGACGGGTTGACGTACAAGGTCAGACAGGAGTCTCCATGCACTATGATGTTTGCAGATGATATAGTGATTTGTGGTGAGAGTAGGGAGCAGGTTGAGAAGAGCCTGGAGAGGTGGAGGTACCTGCAGGAGAAAAGGGGAATAAAAGTCAGTAGGAATAAAACAGAGTACATGTGTGTGAATAAGAGAGGGCAGTGGAGTGGTGTGGTTGCAGGGAGAAGAGGTGGAGAAGGTGGAGGAGTTCAGGTACCTGGGGTCAACAGTGCAAAGTAATGGAGAGTGTGTTGGAGAAGTAAAGAAGAAAGTGCAGGCAGGGTGGAGTGGGTGGAGAAGAATGACAGGAGTGATTTGTGATAGAAGAGTATCTGCAAGAGTGAAAGGGAAAGTTTATAGGACTGTGGTGAGACCTGTGATGTTGTATGGTTTAGAGACAGTGGCATGAGTAAAAGACAGGAGGCGGAGCTGGAGGTAGCAGAGCTGAAGATGCTGAGGTTTTCGTTGGGAGTGATGAGGATGGACAGGATTAGAAAAATTTTTATTAGAGGGACAGCCCATGTAAGACATTTTGGAGACAAGGTGAGGGAGGCGAGATTGAGATGGTTTGGACATGTGCAGAGGAGGGACATGGGGTATATCGGTAGGAGAATGCTGAGGATGGAGCCACCAGGAAGGAGGAAAAGAGGAAGACCAAGGAGGAGGTTTATGGATGTGGTGAGAAAAGACATGCAGTTAGTTGGTTTGAAAGAAGCAGATGTAGAGGACAAGGGGGTATGGAGACGGATGATCCGCTGTGGTGACCCCTAATGGGAGAAGCTGAAAGAAGAAAAAGAAGAAGTATCACGTTGTAGAAATATCTCAAGGATGATCAATGAAAAAGAAGAATCCACCTGAACTCAATTTTGAGTGTCATAGCGAAGGCTGTGAATACTTATGTATGTGATTTTTTTTTTTATAAATTAATAATACATTATGAGCTGCTGTACCTACTTCAATCAAAGGGTGCAGGCAATTTCTTGGTACCTCAATAAA
Organism: Silurus meridionalis; assembly: GCF_014805685.1. NCBI lineage: Eukaryota > Metazoa > Chordata > Actinopteri > Siluriformes > Siluridae > Silurus > Silurus meridionalis. Next base: position 10,308,483 of record NC_060906.1, on the reverse strand, counting down.
AAAAAATCTACATTGGTTCCCAATGAAAGCTCACATTGATTACAAATGACTACTGAGCACACAACGTTCTCGTGCCACTAAACCTGAGCAAACTTTTGTGCCGTTATGATCCGCCACACCTACTTCGATTATAAGGTGCAGGCATTTTGTTGTAACCTCAAATAATAATCAACATCATCTTATACAATCTGCATAGGCTCTCAATGAAATCTTGCATTGATTACAAATGACTTTTAAGCTCTTAATAGCCAATATGCTCATGTCGCAGTACCCGAGTGAACTTTTGTGTCATAATTATCCACCATGCTTCAACAATGATGGAACTATAATAAATGGATATTCGGTGGCACCCAGATAAGATTGGGTTCCTTTTGAAGTCTGGTTCCTCTCAAGTTTTTTTTCTCATACCACCTCAAGAATGATTTTTGTCACAGTCACTCGCTTATTAGGTATAAACTTATAAGCACTAATTAAAATGTTGTAACATTATCTCTATACAGCTGTTTTGTGACCATTGTTAAAAACTCAGAAATTTAGTACACCCCTCGTGCTTAACGGCCAAAAGTAAATGCAAGCTAGATCACCACACGTTAATGATTATTTCCCAAACTGTATCTATAAAAGGATCTCTTTGCACACTATAGCATCACAATTTCCCTGTTCCACTTATTGCAGCACAACAATGGCCATGTGCACAAATCAAGCTTAATGAGGACGTAGTTTCCAGGGTTGGCAAAACATCCTGGGATGAACTGAAACACAGACTGAACCTGCAAATCATTGCATTCTGTTTTTAATTTCATTTCACACAGCGTCTCATCTCTTTTGGAATTGCAGTTGTAGACTATTTACCAAGCAAGCCAAATCTAGAGATAGCCACTACTTGTTATAATCACTTGAGCAGATTTTGTAGTAAAGAAAGGTTGTGAAGATGAAGACTTGCAGGATCTGGTGGTTAATCAGATGAATTAAGATCTGTATTAAAATCACACATTGATTCTCAATGAAACTGTGTCTCAGATGCACTATGAGGGTATCACTAATGATTGGAAGGTTATGTTGAAGAGGGGTCGGTTCTGTCAAGGTTGATTATCATATGTCAGCCCAGTATGGTGTCAGACACTTGAGAGGTTGATAAGTGTCATCAGCATAGTGACTGTAACAAAAGCTATGAGATATCACTGACCCCAAAAATGTTGTATAAAGAGGAAACAAGACTGAACGAAAACCTTTAAATGTAAACCAGTTAAAGTAAGATGTTGAAACTGTACTTTTTACGTATGAATGTATGTTATGTATGCATTTGGTTGAAATTATCCTTTAGGTGTGACAACAGCTATGTTAGAGCATAGTTCCCAAATTACATTAATAAAGACCTGGCAGTTCACACTCAGGCAACTGACATGCTAAGTTGAGGCAGAGGATTTAGAGTTCTTCTCTGTTAGTTATTCTGTATAGATTCTGTATTACAGAGTATCTTTAAATTAAAATATGTATATAAGATGTATATCCATTTTGGTTTCTTAAAAATATTTTTGACCAGCAGATGGAGCCAGTATACAACGTATTGAAACTCTGTGTAATGAATTGTGAGGATTTCATTGATTGTAAGTTCCAGCCTAAGAGAGATCAATTCTGTTTCGTTTGAGCAAAACTGATTGTCAAATGATAGTTCTTTAGTTCACAAACACATGAAGAATCAAATATCACTGATAAATAGTATAACCTTGGTACTTTATCATGTAATATCAAGAAAGCCAATTTATACAAATATACACGTTTTGAACCATATTTGACCCTATTACAAAATTTTATGTTTTTGCACAAAAACATATTTATTATGGTTCTAAATGGCTGTGAGAAGAAAGCAGCATGAGTTTATTCAAAGACAAACAAACACACCAACAAACATTTCCAGGGATTATATTACATTAAACAGAAGGTGCTGCATGAATCACAAAACTGTTCTGTTTTGAATATTACCTTAAAAACTCTTTACATTTGTATTAAATGTGCACAAATGGACAAAAGTATTGGGTATTGGGCATATGTGGTTCCTTTCCAAATTGTTACCACAAAGTTGGGGGCACACAAATTTAAAGGACGTCTTTGGATGGGGTAACGTTACATTTTCCCTTCACAACCTGTTCCAGCATGACAATGCCCATGTGCACAAAGCAAAGAAGAAGAAATGGTTCCCATGGGTTGGAGTGAAAGATCTTGAGTGGCCTACTATAGAGTTCTGACCTCAACAAAATCAAACACCTTTGGGATAAATTGGCCTCCTTACTATACATAAGTGCTGGACTTTACTAATGGCTGAATGAGCACAAATCTTCACAAGCACATTTCAAAACCTTCCAGGTTATTATAACAGCTGGGGAATAATTGTAAACTCAGATTTGGAACCATTTACTGACTCAGAAATTGAACAGACCTATGGAAGCCACAGCTGGTAAGCTCCTGTGAGCTTGTCTAGAATGTCTGAATCCTTAGATTCTCCTTAAATATGTGGGATTTGTACCAGTGTACTGTTCGCCAATAGATATCATGATGTTCAATCTCCATATGTCATAGTGGGTATGGAATCAGTTTTCGTTGGAAGTGTTTCTTCCACCACTGAAATTCCTGCAAAAGGTTCATTCTATTTTGTCTTTGTTTTGTTAAAAAGCCGTAGATCAGTGGACTTCTGAACAAAAGGTCTCACTCCTGTTCAGTTGTATAATTTAGATGTAAGTGTAAGTATAAATATAAATGTCTTCTGTTCCATGTTTTGCATGGGGTGTTGCAGCACAGTTCATCGCTTAACTGCACTCTATAAAAAATTGCACTGCTGTAAATCCAGCTGTGTCTATCTACGTCATCTACCGACTCTTTTGTCATCTCTCTTACCTTTAATCTAAAAGTGTATGTTCAGGAATGATTATTTGTGGTTTCATTAACTTAGCATCTGCTTATTATAGAAAGTTTTGCACCAAAAGGATGCTTGTTCTCCTTCAGCATAATTGATCGTTTTTGCATAAAATGGCATCGACTTTAAAGTATAATGTAAATCTTTGATTAGTATGTATTTTTTAAGTGACTTTCACTGTTATTTTAATAGTCAATAGTATCAAATCATAAAAAATACAAATATGGAAACTAGACTTAAGTACTGATATTTTTTTTTTGTGTGTGTGTTCTGAGCGATTGGCAGTAGTGGGACATAATATCTAGTGTAAGTTAATATGTTCTGCCTTTTTATCCTGTTTGTGAATTTTTTTTGAGAACCAGCACAACCCTCACTGTATGCCTAACAATTTATTTAGATAAATTATATATATATATATATATATATTTTTATAATCTGATAATGGTTTAAACAAGCCTAAGCAAATGATGTAGGTGTGGAAGTGCAATAAAAAAAATTACAGGGAAAAATTACCACTAGATTTAATGAGCATTAAATGAAATTTTCCAGGACTCAAACTGAAATTTGCATGTAATGCAATGCATGTAAATTCATCAGAATTCAGGCAATTAAGACAGTCAGAATATCAAAAGAAAACCCTAATAAGGCCAAGAAAATTGATATAGCAAATAGTAAAAAGAAAATACAAAATAAAGCATCATAATCCAAAGCACTTGTTGATATAACATAAACAATGTGTCATCTGTTACGATGTAAAAAAAAAAAAAAAAAGAAAAAAAAAAAAAAGAAAAAGAAGCAAAGAAATAAACCGTACCTCCCATCGATATATTTGAAATGATTCTTTTAAAAAGTGGTAAGTATATAAAAAGCATAACAATGTGAAACGTTAAGATTTAGTACAAAATAAGTAGCAGGATTATTTGAATAAAAGTCAAAGACAAATCATCTCGGTTCTGTTATTAGCAACAGCAGCTAATTAGCTCCTGTATATGAGGCATACGAAGCACCATTACTCTGTGTGTTTCTTAAGTCTTTTATTTACTATAAATAGCACTAGTCTTAGTGTGTATTTATATATTAATAATGAGAATTGTTAGGTTGTTTGCAAGTATTTTGTGATGCTAAAATTAAGGCTTTAAAGGTTTAGCCTGCTTAGCTTTTTTCGTCATAAAATGTGTCTTAGACCACATTCTCAATGTATGAGGAATAAATCACTGCTTTAACATAGGCAGAGGCAGATGAGATTTTATCCTCTCCAGGAAGGACGACATGTCTGGAAGAAATCTAGACAGGTTTGCATTAGTGAAGTAAACAGTGGAGAGTAGTGCAGCGGCAGACACAGACATGAGGAAAGGGAGATAGGAGTGATGGGATTCCTGCTCTGGGACACTGCGTGTTTGAAATGGCTGCGCTACACGATCCCACTGGGTAAAAATGGCCTGGCGAGCCCCAGCCCACTGACCCGGCCCATGCAGCCGAAACTGGTACGGGGTGCTGGGGCCAAACAGAACCCTCCATCCCAAACCAGGATCAGTCAGGAACAGCCGTAGGAGTTTGGGACCCACACCCACTTGCGTAGCCAGCTCATCCATGTAAGGAAGGTAATCTACCTGGATGGTATGTCTCTGCGAGCTTACGTATCTGGATAAGGATAGCTTGGATGAGTTATACTCAGTAAACAATTTTTTACATTTCTTAAACAGACAATGAGTTTGTGTTGGTGTATGTTTACCGCTTAGCCATGGAGTCCTCCTTTTTTTTTATGTCTTTCAGCATGCTGCTCTTTGAAGGAAGCTTAGTAACCCCTATACAACATAAAACAATGTCAGAGTTTTTGAGAAAAAAAACTAACAGCCCCCTGTTAGAAAAAAGTGACTGACCTGAAAGTTAATGCCTGGGAAATGTGCAAACATGCTACTTTGAACCTTTAAATTCATTCACCTTTGAAGACACGTGTGGCCCAGCGAGCCTGCATCTCCGAGATGGGCATGATGGCTCCCAGAGGTTGGACGAGACCAATGATAGCCAGTGTAGGTTTCTCCAGTCCTGGAGGAAACACGTATTTATACAGGCGCGTCTTGTTCTCTGTGACAGAGATCACGTGGCTTTGCAGGAAAGGGTAAGAGAATGTGTAGCCTGTGGCAAACACCACCAAATCGATCTCGTCTTCGATAGTGCCATCCTCAAAGATGACACTGGAGCCGCGGAATTCGCACACGTTCGGTTTCACCTTGATGGTGCCAGAAATGAGCCGATTTGGCAGTTCATCATTGAGCATAGGGTGCTGGCTTAACAATCTGTAAGAATGTAATAAGGAAATGTCTTGCTAATGGACAACTAACTGGGTTCAACCAAACAGCATATATAAAGTCTGTGTAACATAGGTGTCTAATTTCAGTTTAACCTTAGCCATCTCTAATGAGATTTAATGTGCACACTGCACTGCAACCAGGCGACAATTCCACATTATGAACTGTTTAAGGCGATTAAAATGTAAGAGTTCTAATTGATTGTGACTGTACCTGTGTTTTGGCCTCAGTCCATACAATGCATGGTTAAACCTGTTATTGAGCTTCTTTTCTCCCAGGTTGCATAAGAACCCAAAGGGCAGAACAGACTGGGCCATTCGAAATGCCCTGTTAAACACCATATCACCTGGAATACCATTGTTTCCTACACGATTCAGGATCCAAGAGCCTCTCCTAGTGCTCAGGAAAACCTAAAAGGGCAGACCGCAGTTATTCAGAACAATGCCCACTGAAATATAAAAACCTATACCTACAGGTAGTTAGGGGGAAGAAAATAGCTGTTTTTATTAACGTCATTTATTATTATTAATAACATTCGTGAACATCATTTTTTTTTTTAATAAAATACCTTCTTGGTTTAAATAAAAATTTGAATATATAAAAATAAAATAAATGTAATTATTCCAAAACACTTTTTTTTTATTATATTGATTCAGTTGAGTAATCGATTAAATAGGCATCTATTCAATTATTTAAATAAGATGAAATAAATAATTAATATTTATTATTCAATTTATATTAAATACTTTACATTTGTAAGTGTGTGGGTGTGTGTGTGTGTGTGTGTGTGTGTGTGTGTGTGTGTGTGTGTGTGTGTGTGTGTGTGTGTGTGTTTTACATTACAAGTCATCGATTTCTCACAGGGAAATTGACATGCGCATTGCTTACACATGCAGTAGAAATTCAGTAGCCACAGTGACACTGCGCTCAAAGTCCGAAGCGGAGACTAAACAAACTTGCCGTCCGCCACTTAAAATGTTCGTGAGGGAACTTAGATTTTAAATATGAACAAGTGTACATCGGTTACACCGATACAAATACAAATGCTCTGACTTTGTTGATTTTTTCTCCATCAATTGTTGAAACCTTTTTTTTTTTTAAGCTTTAGTCATGGTGGTATTGCACACAGCAAATTAGTGTTAGATGTGAATGTCATTAGCTCTCACTATCACTATCATGACTCATGTGAAATTGTCAACTACTCCAAAATAGTCAAACACAAACTCTTTTAATGCTTTAGCCAGTGTTTGTAGATGTCCATCTTTCACTCTACCTCCTCATCCAGTTGCCCCTTTTTCTCAGAATGAAATTTTTTGGAGGACACATGCTTTGCACCTACCTGTTTGGTCACCCTGCTGAGCTCCACAGCAATGTCGCCTCCGGAATTACCGATTCCGATCACGACCACTCTCTTGCTCCGCCATTCGTCTGGAGTCTTGTAGTCACGACTGTGGAAGTACTTCCCCTTGAATGTGTCTATCCCTGAAGTGACATAAAGATATCTATAAAGATGTTTATTATTTAACACATGATATTCCATGTTAAGAAATACTTGATGACATTAGTTTAGTAACTGTATCCTACACCTACATCAGCATCATGGGTGGCTGAACACGCTTACATAAGTTACTCAAGTTATACTGTGTTACTCAAGTCATACTGTATTAATTTAATTAATAATAAAGTCTATATAAGTGTCTATATAAGTGAAGATAAGAGATCTGCATAACTGCATGTGCATCATAATGGCAATTAATATCCGGAAAAAAGGATGAAAAATAATATGGACACAAGGTAAAAAAGTGTCGACAAAGTGTGTGCTCTGCTCATATACACATACAAACACACACACACACACACACACACACACACACACACACACACACACACACACACACACTCAAAATAAACGCACTGCTCCAATTTGCATCTTGTGGCATGAATAGGAGCAGAATTGGAAATACCTGTACAAAATACCATTTAACTCATCATTACTGGGATGTGGTACAATCTGTCAGTATCCACAACAGCTGTGAGTTCATGTATCATCAGCTTGAGTGCCTGATCGTGACCACGTTTAATCTGTGAGCTTTTTTTCCCCCTGGACAAGCACCACCTGAACAAATCATAGACAATTTAACTTGACAAATCCATGCTCTAAAAATTGGTGCTGATGGGGGATGTACAGGTTACAGTTTAATAGGGAATTCTTTACTAATGCACCGGTGGATGAAGTCAGTCCTTGGGTAGATGTCCGTATTCAGAACAATATCCAAAATGGCTTTGACATCAATAAATGCATTTGGATACTAGTACTTCATGTCACAGACTAGAATTGAAGAATAGAATAGCCTTTATTTGTCAAATATACATTACAGCAGAGTGAACTTCTGGGGTCAAAAAGCAGGATTAGCCATGATACGGCCCCCCTGGAGCAGAGAGGGTAAAAAGGCGGCTTTACAACACATTACCCACTGAGCTACCACTCCCTTAAGCATACTTTCCATTAGAAGTTCTGTTGGGAGATCATATAGCAAGAAAAGCCATTGTGTTTTAATAAAAGTGCTAATTTGAGTACTTCAGGATGTGGTAGGTCTTTGGACACTCTTTAATCTACTGTTAGTATAGGACAAGTATGTTCCTGACGTGTTCTGCTGTACAGATGACATTAAACTGTATTGAGTGACACTTAGTTATAAGTGTCTATGCAATGGCTAATGCTAAGGTAGAGGTAAGGCTGGGCTTCAACAGGAGTTAGAACAGAAAATGTCCTTATCATTGACAGTGGCATGGATGGTAAACATTATTGTAGATAAGGAAAAAACTGTAATAGAGATTCGAATAAAATTTCAGATGTTGCTTTGCTGAGAAAGGCACATTGGTGTTATGCAGTATTTTGGCGCATTGGTGTTATGCAGTATTTTGAGGCTGTGCTGAACAGTTTGAATAGAAGGAATTGGTGTGAATAATTAGTACAATGACTAAAGTCTTGGTGATACCTGGAACAAAAGCAATCAATCCAGTAAATAAATCTGGAGAGTGTATTTCTTTAGGTGAGACTAAATGCTAAGACGATAACTAGCCATCTCCCTGGCTTACACCTACAAACGAGTTTTCATTACACAAATAAATCGGCGCTCATTCCATATAGGAGGTAACTAGACCTGTTAAATATTGTTGGCTTCTACAAACATTTGCACTTGGACTTTGTAACCACATATTTAGCTTAGTCATGCTACTTTCCAGGATCATGCTGTGAATTACTGTATATATCCTCTTTCCTCAGCTACGGTTGTAAGAAGCAGGACTATATGCCTCATACTGTCAGTGTTTACCATATTAATTAAATGAATCAGAATATTAGGTCAGGAAAATAACTCCAATTTCCAGGCTGGAGAGTTATTAGTGATAACACTAGACTTTTCCATAGAAGAAGTCAAAGCTTGGAAAAGAGTGCATACAAAGCAAAGGGGAGATTAAATAATTGTCATAGGGAAGTGATATGTTATATTTTTTATTCCTGGCCCAGTTTTATGCAGTTTCTGGTAGAAATGCTTTTATTCTCATGCAGAAAAACAGACATGCAAACTTATATAAATAAATTCACGCCACAGACGATGTTGTAAACACAATCCAGGCTTTACGCACGGTTAATAAATAAATATAGTCCAAACTATGTGGCTGCTGTAACAGTTATATAACAGTTGTTAAAACAGTAACCTCGTCTGCTATGGCAAAGGGCATGCAGATGTTTATCTACAGCTGCAGAGTCTTCAGGTATGTTTAAAATGAAAAAAAAAATGTATTTTGATTGCTATACCTGGGAAGTCTTTCAGAGGAAGATGAGGGTGACAGTGGTGTCCGGTGCAGACAAGCACAGCATCAAACACATGTTTCTCTCTCTTCCCATCCTTGTCCTCTGTCTCAATGTCCCACTGACCTGACTGAGCAAAATCTGATCTTGGCCTGACATTAAGAACTTTTGTCTGAAACACACACACACACACACACACACACACACACACACACACACACACACACACACACACACAAAACACTGTTAGAAATTTAAACAATAAAAACATGACAAGTTCAACACAATGTTTTAGCAAACGGTTGGCAAACGACTTGTATTAAAGTTACACTAATTGCTGACCTGCAAGCGGACGTAGCGTTTGAGCTGGAAGTGGTCAGCATACATGCGAAAGTAGTCCATAATATAAGAATTATGCATGTAGTTCGGAAAGTGGGATGGAATGGGGAAATCGCTGAAACACATCATCTCCTTTGAGGTGTTGATGATCACCGAATGATAGATGCTGGCCCTGTCTGACTCAGGATTCTCCTAGAAGAGGAAGAATGCAATGAAAAGGGATCAGAATAATTGATTTCAAAACTCATATAAATACATGTGTGAGAGTCACTTGAAAAAAAAAAACAATATAGTACAATCTCATGCAGGAAGGTTTATGTTTACTTTTAAGGTTTATATGATTTTATATGATGTGGTTTATGGTTTATATAAAGTGGTCAAGTCAATAAGTCAAGAAGCTTTTATTGTAATTTCAACCATATATAGCTGACGCAGTACACAGTGAAATGAAACGACGTTCCTCCTGAACCCTGGTGCTACATACAACAACAATCACAGAAAAACAGAAAACACAGAGCTAAGGACTAGTAACTGTCCTCGCCACATAAAGTGCACCGTGTGCTACCCAGTGCAAACAGTGCAAAGACAACACAAGACAGTGCAAGACAAATACACAAAACACAAAATACTAAATAGCTCCGCCAGTAACCTGTTGTAAAGAGACATAAAGTGAACAGTAGCAAAAATGTAAACCAAATGTTGTGCAAAACAGCAATAGCAGCAATCCAGAAAAGATGTGCAAAAAAGATGTGTAATGAAGTAATGTAATGTGAGCGGTACTAAAGACATCGGTGTGCAATGAAGTTCAAGAAGACCACTTCATCATACCTTAAACCTCCAGAGTCCTCCAATGTCATCACTGCTTTCGAAGCACACAGGTTCCAGACCTTCATCCAAGCAACACTTAATGCAGGTCAGTCCAGAGCTACCGCCTCCAATCACAGCAACCCTCCGAGCCATTTTACGTCTTCTACTTGCAGACAATTGGAATGATGAGCTTTATGATAAAACATTGAAACTCAAAAGTAAATAATGTCATTCAATAAGGGCACTGAGGGAACATTAATGCCAAAACATTTAGCATAGTTGTTTGCAATATAATCCATTTATCAATCGATACAGATATTTATTGAAATATATAAAAGGCTTTTCAAATTTATTTTTAGAACCAAAAACAGGACACATCGAGGGACCAGATCAAGGCAAATTTCATTTAAGCCAATATTATAAGCACAAAAAAACTTAAAATGGACCAAAAACAACAGCTATTTATTAAATGCAAGCCTGGCTCTATAGTGCAGTACACTGTTCTATCTGTGGTCAGGTAATCTCAACAAAAAAAAAGTTCAGTTAAACTTGTATATGCTACAGAAATATACACTACAACATATACAGTACACTTAGTGTACTGAAATGGAACTAAAATTATTTGTAATAAATATGAACCTACTTTGATATTCATTAAAAAATACTTGCTTTATTTAAGTCAAGTGTACCTATAACTGTAACATAACTATGCTCAACCGGATGTATTTTAAGTGGAATATGTATTTAAATTCATAGCGCTCACAGACCAAATTGCACTTTCAGCATATTTAACTACATTGTGGAGTAGAAAGACAGACACAGAAGATAAGGACAGATGTGTAAAACATCCTCACAGAAGGAAAGCTCCCATACATGCTGATAACAAAATGAAAAATATATATTATTATTAACATATTCAGTTATTACACACTAGAAATCATCTGTCTGCATCAGATCCTACAAGTTCGAGGTGGGTCATTTGTGGCTTCGGGCTTTTTTGCCCACCACATCTCATAGATGCTATGTCAAACAAAAATCTGGGAAAACTCAATGCCAAGTGAGCAACTTGAACTCTTTCTACATTACTTAAACCGTTCTTTAACCATTTTTGGATGTGCAGGGTGCATTATCCAGCTGAAAGAGGCCTCTGTTATTAAGCAATTCTTAGTCATTTGGAGGTGTAACTTGGTCTACAACAATTGTCAATGTAACAACCACATTAATATCAGGATGTTAGCTTTCCCAGCAGACAATTGCCCAGGGCATCACACTCATCTGCATGATAGAAAATAAAACTAGATTCATCAGATCAGGCCATAATTCTAATGCTATTCCAGTTCTAATGCTCAAGTGCACATTCTAGGTGGGGGCTAAACAGGAGACAGCATTGCATTCTAGGTGGTCTGTGGTATCTAGTTTCATACACAGTAAACTGTAATGTACAGTGGGTTCTGACACCGTTCTACCAGAGCCAGAATTTACTTTTTAGCAATACGTCCTACATTAGCTCTATAAGATCGGACCATCCGTTCTAGTCGTTCTAGCCTTTATGCACATCAATGACCCTTTGGCCACCTCTGACCCTGTTGCTGGTTCACTTGTTGTACTTAATAAGTACTTAATAAGCACTTAACACTGCATACTAGGAACACCCCACATCACCTGCAGTTTTGGGAGATGCTCTTAGCCAGTTGTCTAGCAATCACAATCAGGCCTGGCCCAAGTAATTCAGATCCTTACACTTGCCAACAACAGGTCCTACAGTTATGAGATAATCAGTACAATTCACCTTACCTGTCAGCAGAAGCACAGTGTCAGCCATGTTACAATAACAACCTTCTGATCAATAACCCAAAGAATTAACCCTTGCAAATGTCTTTCTTTAGGTTTTTTTTATTTTAATCTATTTTCAATTCTGAGGTTTTATTGTAGGAATTATATGAAGACATTGAAGTGAAACATCTCTACATGACTATTTTGTAACATTATTTCTTTGTTAGATAACTGTACCAAATGGGATATATATGTACACACACACACACACACACACACACACACACACACACACGATAAACTTATTCAAGGTACTTAGGTACACCTGTATATTTTTGTTTAGATGTTTTTATTATAATACTACACTTTAGATAGATTTCTGTATAAACATATAGAGTATATATGAATAATAAGAACTGGTTTGGATCTGGGTGAATTCTGGATCTCAGCTCTCTTTGTTAGAATCCATGGAACCCGTCTGGTTTCCTGATTCTTTAACCGCAGTGTTTAATAAAACTGCACAAGGTAAAGCAAAGACCTTGACAAAGTTTGATTTCCAGACTCGAACTTACCTTTTTGCAGTAAGTACAGGACACAGCTGCAAACATCAAACCAGCTTGTTTATGTCAAATATACGGAGACTCCGGAAGGGCGGGGCTTAAAACATGCTGCTGTTTGATTGGCCAAACGAACACAGCCCCGCCCCTTTCTCGTCATCCACCCACACTCTGCCATGTTAGTCGCAACTTGTGATTCTAAACATTTTGAGCAGACAAAAGCAAACAAAACGACTTGGACCAGACTTTCTACTGAGGAACTCAAGATGGATTTCCATCACATTTGAAAAATGTTTTGCACATTTGCAATTCTGACACTTTAACACTGGACTGGCACAAATACTTATACACATAATACAGCACATAAACACCATCCCTTTCTGTCTTTATATATTTGCATATTGTATTTAGGTTTATAGAATAGTATATTTTTATACTTATAATTTAAACATTACATTATATATATATATATATATATATATATATATATATATATATATATATATATATATATAACATTTATTTATTTTTATTTTTTATATTTGATTTTTATTCACATGTACATTCTTTAGTATTGGACGGTCGTAAACAACATTTCACTACATCACATAACAAATAATGTGACTTATTAAAATTTGATTTGATTTGATCAATGAGAAAGTCATTCTAAACCCAATTTTTTTTACCCTTCACACCGGATCACAACTTTAACACAGTGAGCATACAACGAATCCTGGGTGACATTTTACCTTGTATATTCTTAAACCCTGAGATAAAGTCGTTATATGCATATTTGCCCTATCAGCATCTTAGACTGTTTGCACCAGGTGGCACTCGATGCACTTTATGTTTGTGTTGTAGCTCTATGCTGTTGTTGTTTAGTGTAGCACCAGGGTTCCGGAGGAACGTTGTTTCATTTTTACTGTGTACTGTGTACCACTGTGTATAGTAAAAATGACAATAAAAGCCTCTTGACTTGACTTGTCGGTAAACACAATTCGCCGTGCCATTTAAAAATGCCAACTAAAGCGCTATCATGCAAAAAGGAATCCAGATGTGAACATGGTTTAGAAGCACCATCGTGTCCTGTGGGCCAAGGCTCATTTAAAATAGACTGTTTTAAAATGGAAAAGTGTTCTATTGTCAGATGAGTCCCAATTTGACATTTTTGTTGAAAATCACGGACGCGGTGTTCTCCGGGGTAAAGAAGTGGAAGACCTTCCAGCGTGTTATCAGCGTTCGGTTTAAAAGCAAGCATCTCTGATGGAATGGAAGTGCATAAGTGTTCATGTTTTGGAAGGCACAATGAATGCTGAAAGATATATAAAGGTTTTAGAGCAACAGATGCTCCCCTCCAGATGACATCTATTTCAGGGAAATCCTTGTGTATTTCAGCAAGACGATGCAAAACTGCATGCTGCAGCTATTACAAAAGTACTGCTTCGTAATAGAAGAGTCCAGGTGCTGAATTGGCCTGCATGCAGTCCAGATCTTTTATCTATAGAGAACATTTGGTGCATCATTAAACAAAAAAGATGATCACGGACTCTTCAGCAGCTGGAAACCTATATCAGGCAAGAATGAGACCAAATTTCAACAGCAAAACTCCAGAAATTCTTAATGCCCAGACGTCTTCAAACTGCTTTAGAAAAGAAGAGGAGATGCTACACCATGGTAAACATGCCCCCGTACCAACTTTTCGAAAGCTGAAGCAGGCATCAAATTTCTCCATTTAATTATTTGTTATGTTCTCTATGTTATATTGTGAATAAAATATTGGCTCAGATGATTTGAAAGTCTTTTAGTTTTAAATTTATTCAATAAAAAAAAAATGTCCCAACATTATTCATTAGAATTTGGGTTGTATTTGGACACCACATTGCTTCGTACTGTACATGTTTTGGACCTACAGTGCGAGGATGACACCACAAAACCTTGCTTCCGAGCAGGGTTTCATAATCTCAGGTAAAAAGCAGTGCAAAGCCTGATTCTACATAAGTGTAAAATTTACAGCATTTGGCCGACACCCTTATCCAAAGAAACTTACACTTATCTCACCACATGTACATTTGAGCAGATAAGGGTACAGGTGTTTGCTTAACAGTGCAGTATTGGCAGCGCTGGGATTTGAACTCATGATCTTCTGAGCAGAAGGTCAACATCTTTACGACCGAGCTACTATTTCCTTGGATTCCCTTCATGCATCAAATGTGGGGTTTGGAACGACAATAACTCTGGCTTAAGTGCAGTGTAAAAAGCCTTAGCGTGTCATGTGACAGTAGATGCAGACATGCAATTCACTTTAGATCAATTTTATTTGCTATGCTTTTAACAGTGGACATTTTCACAAAGCAATTTTTCAGAAATTTATAGTTTCAGGATATCGATGTTAATTCACTTAATGTATCCCTATAAATGTATCCCTTGAGAGGATCCAGACTCAACAGGAAACCAATCCTCTACTGGTTTACTCTACCTCTTATAAATAATTCACTTCTATAACTGTGTACCATATGGTCAAAGAGTGCATCTGTGTAAACAGGAAATTTCATTACAGTTTTAACATAAAGCCTTAAATAGTTCAGTTATCAACTGTAGACTGACTGAGACTTCAGTGCAAACAGTGCAAAACTGTTCGTGGCAAGTGCAGTCCTATAGCTAGCTTTTATGATACTTCTTTAGTCATAAACCAAACTATTCATCTCAAAAATAAAATATATCATTTGTTTAGCAAGAAAAATCCATATAAACCATTCTGTATAAAAAAGATTTATTTAGCAAAATCAAGTGATTTCTTCCCAAAGATAAAACGTTCAGCCATAAATTTCAAGGCTCAACTTTGTAATATTTACTTCCTCACTGTCACCACAAGACAATTTTGTATGAATGTCTGATTTGTATCATATTAAGAAAGCTTTTGATTGATACAGTACAGACAAACAGTCGTACATCATTGATGTATTCTGACGTGCTGTTTACTAATGTCAGTTAAACACATTTATATATAATATATTATAACTCATTTAAACCTTCAAGACCACATCCTAAGTAATAATTCTTGAGGGGGCATTTTTCCTGGTGGGAAGATGGGAATTATAAACAGAGGAGAAGTACAAATACTTTGTTACTGTAATTAAGTATATTTTTTGGTATCAGTACTTTGTTTATTTTTTACTTTCACTCATTAGATTTTATACACAAATATCTGTACTTTCTACTTTATACATTTTTAAAACAGGCTCGTTACTTTAGTTTTAATCTATTTCGTGATATGATCAATATTTTTAGTGCACACCATTTTCTGCCTATCAACTTATTTCCTGTCATAGCACAGCTTTTTCAATCTTCCACTGGTGTATTATTTCCTGGCTCTCACACACCACAGACTTAGACTAGTTTATAAAGTTCACAATGAGCACGACAGAAGGCAACAAGAAGTATAGGGTTAACGTGGATGAGACAGAGAACAGAAACATTCCTTATCACCTGATCATCATCATCTTTTCTCGCCTTGTGTTCTATATGGCAGTTGTTCTGCCTCGATACAGTCATTAGGTGACAAAAGTTTATAATTTTTAATATGTATTAATATATTATGTGTGACACTAAAACAGGTAGTAATAATGGCTACTTTTTACTTAAGTACATGTCAGAGCCCAAACTTCTTTACTTTAACTTTAGTAAAAAAGTGTAGTCAGAACTTTAACCTAAGTATTTTAAAACATGAGTATCTGTACTTCTACTTAAGTGAAGGATGTGTGTAGTTTTGCCATCTCTGTATATAAGTATTTACATTTTCTATTCTTTTTAACACTGTAAGTATGCTAAAATGAATTGTGAAGATTATATATATGTACAAAAGTTACATTTAAAAGCTAAACTGATGATATTGAATTGAATTTGATTTGAGGGAAAACACAAAAAAGGCCTGCAGCATGGAATACCTGGCTCAGTGACAGCATTTTTTGGCTAAACTAATTCACATGCAAGTCACACTGAGGCTCAACAAAACAGGCCTCCAATAAACACATTTTTCATGTGAAACATCCCATACTAGTAATGGCAATATTATGATTTACATATTATGATTTTAGGCGAGTCTGTCTTTAAAACAGTGCAGTGTTTTATATATATATATATATATATATATATATATATATATATATATATATATATATATATATATATATATATATATATATATATATATATGGCTAATATATGACTTGGATTAAAATAGTAAAATAAAATAAAAATAAAAAGTAATTCTTTGGCTCATTTTTTCCCAAAAGCATTATAGATTTTCCTGATATTCTTAAAGGGCAACTATTTTGTGTAAACTGAGGATAGGTAAGCATTTTGTAGAGTAGGCAGATTATCAATAAAAATGTAAATAGCATTTTATGATCAGGCACAGCAACATGGGGTCAAGGTTTGTTTTAGTTCCTATACACACACATAAACCAAACTCTGCTCAGAAGGGATGGTTATTCTTTAACAAATACATTTTTTTTTCTTTATTCACTCATTCATTATTCATGCTTGTATTCCTCTTGAGACCCTTTCATCTAGATTTTCACTGAAACAATTCTGCTTGGCAGGTTATACTATCCTATTTTTTACAGATATGCCGGCTGTGATAAGATGCAGTTTCTGTGTAAGAGGGTATGGTTGCATTGTGGTGAGTAGGTAAAAGTGTAAGATGAACATTTTAGCATTAAAGATCTTGTACATATATTAACAAATATATAATAGTAAAAGTGATTATTATTAGTGAAACCAAACTCAACATAGAGCATGAAGACAAAATCTTCTTGCAAATTTTTGAAAGTTATTATGGTGTTTAAAATTACGGAGATCATCAGAACACTGAAGGAAACTTTTGCTATGTTTCCCCACGAACGGTTTTAATTGCCGGATGTGTGCATCATGGTGGATTTTGGTGCTTGATTTGGGACTTGGTGCATCAAATAAACAAATGTTTATTGATTAAAAATTATTCAACTTTTGTTTATATCTGAGTAAAGAAAGGTCATTGTGAATAAATTTGTGTCTTTTATATTTATATATTCATATATTTAATAAAAATGGTCAGAGAAATGTGCATTAAGCGTGCGTTAAATGTCAAATGTTTGACAAGAGACAAATTGTGACGTCTAGACGACTGGGTCAGAGCATCTCCAGAACTGCAGCTTTTGTGTGATGTTCCTGGTCTGCAGTGGTCAGTATCTATCAAAAGTGCTGAAAGGAAGGAACTGCGGTGAACCTTCGACAGGGTCATGGGTGGCTGAGGCTCACTGATGCATGTGGGAGCGAAGGCTGGACTGTGTCGTCCGATCCAACAAAAATCCATCAAATTGCTGAAGAAGTTAATGCTGTTAATGCTCAACAGGTCTGAACTGTTTTGGCAGCAAAAGGGTACCAACACAATATTAGGCAGTTGGCCATTATGGATTGCTGGATCATTATACAGTATATACACTGTATCTCACAAAAGTAAATTTCACATTTTAGCAACTATTTAATTATATATTCAGAAGGGACAATACTATAGAAATCATTACACAGGTTTTTGCATTTTCAGTGGCAAAATGTGTCAATGGAATTTGTTTTCAATCAGCCACCTCAGCTCACCAGCTCGTCACATGATTGTCTACACTTGTGTCATGTTTTTAATCTCACTTTTGTTCTTGGTCATTGTGGTTCTTGTTCTTGATTCATTGTCTTTTTTGTGTTATTTTTCAGTTTAAATTAAATATTGCATCTTCGCATTACATGACGCATAACACTGCCCTACTGACTGAAGATAACTGCACCTACTAACTTAATTATTACATATAATTGATTGAACAATGTATGACAGTTGTATGGAAGTAATTTCTGCCCTAAACGTAATGACCACTTTATTAGATATACCTGATAATGTCCTACAAACATTGGCCAAATTCTATGATTCACCAATAGATCATTTTGTACATTTACTACTGTTGAAACATATCTGTTGTTCTGCACATTCTCTCAGAGTATTACTTTGGTTATGTATCAGTCTCAGGACAGCACATACATTTATTTTAATATTCAGGTTGATTTTATTTAGTCAAATCCTAGACTTCATTCAAGCATATGATAAGATAAAAAAATTAGCATTTTATCACATTGGAAAAACATTCATATTAGATTTAAATTGTTTCCACATGACAACTATTGAGTATAAATTATTCTAGTTTTATGCAAAACTCTAAAATACACTACTATAAAGACCATAAGATATGTAATCAGATACTAAAGAAAGGTTTATTTCTCTTCTGCAGTTCAACGAGAGCAAAAGTCAGCATCATTCCTCCTGCCAGAATCAGCCAGTAGTGAAATCCACAAGATTTGTGCTCTGGAACGGGACGTGTCTTAAATGGCTCGGCTACACGCTCCCATTGGCTGAGAATGGCCTGTCGAGCCCCTGCCCATTTTCCTGGTCCACACAGCCGAAACTGGTACGAAGTGCAGGGACCGAACAGAATCCTGAAACCCAAACCAGGATCGGACAAGAGCAGCCACAAAAGGTTGGGACGCACACCGATTTCCTGTGCAACGGAATCCAAGTAAGTGATAAAGTCCACTATCAAAGCAGATGTCTTTGCACAAGAGAATCTGTAAAAAAATAAAGGGATAACATGAAATGAGAAATGAGACATTGTGAAGACTGCAAACATCTGAGGAAAAATATGATGTAAAATAATGTACATGAAAACATTGTAACCAAAATCACCTTTTCAGATTTGCTTTCCAGGTTTTCTCAATGACCTTTTTCATTACTGATACAGGAGGAAGATGGTTTAAACCTTGGCAAAGAGAGTGAACATGTGTGATGCATCAGTGTGAATCAACCATACACATTCATAAGCCATTAAAAAATACATACATACATACATACTTTTTTCATACATACACACACACACACACACACACACACACACACACACACACACACACACACACGCACATATAATTCCTTTTTTTTTTTTTTTTTACCTCTGCTCGTATATAGTGACATATAAGTGACGTAATTTGTATCCTTTCCATCTTAAAGGCAAAATTCTGCTACATGACCAATACTATGTTCATTAAAACTATGCTTGAGAGACTTTATAATAGTGTATAAACCTTTACTAGTGTTTTTGTTTAACTGTCTCCTTGTGCTCTAGTACCTCTAAAGACTCGAGTGGCCCATCGTGCCTGCATTTCCATTATGGGCATTAAAGGTCCTGTGGCAGTGAGAAACCCTATGAAGGCCAGTGTGGGCTGCTCAAGGTACAGAGGGAAGACTCTTTTGTAAAGGCTCATTTCTTTTTCAGGATTGATGTTCTTTGAATGCAGTAAAAACGGGAAGCTTGGCTTGTATCCTGTACAGAAGACAACTGCATCGATCCCATCTTCGATCGTCTCGTTATCAAATACCACAGTCGAGCCTTGGAACTCTTGCACGTTTGGTTTTAGCTGCACTGCCCCCTGAAGGATGCGTCCTGGTAGGTCGTCATTAATAATGGGTACTCGGTTGAGTATCCTACAAGTGAAATAATATATATATTAATAAATATTAAAAGCTAATAATGAATAAACATTTGGTACTATGGAGCAGCAATTAGTCCTTTAAGTTTGTTAATAATCTTCATTGTATATGAAGGATGGGTTCCCCCTTTTGAGTCTGGTTCCTCTCAAGGAACCTCCTCATTTATTTAAGGAAGTTTTTCCTTGCCACAGTCACCCAGGCTGCTCATTAGGGATAAATACGCATAATTCACTTTAATTCTTAAAATCTGTAAAGCTATTTTAGGACAATGACTATTGTGAAACACATTATAGAAATAAACTTGACTTGATTTATATAAATCTGGTCTCTGGGGTATAAAAGTTATCTATTTGAATAAAAACTTCATTAAACCCTTTGTGGTGTGAATTGTAGTGCTGCTTTGCTCCACTTCACCTGTGTCTTGGCTGCAGTCCGTACAATCTGTGGTTATATTTCTGATTGTACAATCTCTCCAGTGCCCAGTTGAGCAGAGAATTAGGAAGCACTCGCAATAGAAGGTAGTTTAGACGTGTCGAAATGTTCATGTCTAAAGGCAGACCACCGGTTGACAAACGGCTTACAACCCATGCTCCTTCACGCATGCTCAGAAAAGTCTTTAAGGTAAACAGGAAAATAAAAGGTTAAGGTAGGCACAGTATGGGTGCATTTGTCAGCACACTTGAAGAGCACTAATATAAAAACAGATGAGTCAAAGCATTATGATGATCTGACTAACATGCTAATGATCTTCCACATGTAATGAATGGACATTCGGTGCCACCCAATTGAGGTCTGGTTCCTCTCAAGGTTTCTTCATGTTATATCAGCAAGTTTTTCCCTCACCACAGTTGCCATTGGCTTGCTTATTAGGAACAAACTTATAATTTTATACGTATTATTTTATGTCCATTGTTTAAAGTGCTTAACAAATAATAATAATAAAAAAAATGAAAGGACATGATGTTTATAATACTTCCCATAAAAACCAGTGCTCTGAATATCACTGTTTTACTTACAGTTTGATCTCTAATTTAGTTGGTTTGGACATCATGTGAACCTTGCTTGCTTTTGACCATGTTTCTGATTAGCGTTTTCGAATTTGTTTGATTTGAAATGAAAGACTGCTCGAACAAATTTGTCTGCTCATGTGAACCAAAACATTTGACTGTGAACCAGGAGAGTACAGAAGTGTGTTTATCTGTTCCCTCATGCACTTACACTTTCTGCCACTCTGCTGATCTCCACAGCAATATCTCCAGCAGAGTTGCCATTGCCAATAACCACCACCCTCTTCCCCCGGAATGAATTTGGATCCTTATATTCCCAACTATGGCAGCACTTCCCTGGGAATGTATCTATTCCTAAAGCAGAAAAACAAAATCAAATATCAAATGAAGCTAATTTAGAAGTTTGTTATGTTTTACAGGTATGAAGATAGTGTTAGCATGACTAATACCAGGAAACGCTGAGAGGGGTGTAACAGGGTGTGTGAAGATTCCCGAACATACAAGCACCCCATCAAACACCTGTGTTTCTTTGTGTCCATCTCTGTTCTCAATCACCACCTCCCACTGACCTGTGTGAGAGAAGTCATGCCTCTGTCTCACACTGAGCACCGTTGTCTGAAACATAAACACGTTACCTTTTTTTTAATACGCATATCAACATCTAAATGCAAAAACAAAACAAAAATAGAAATAACCAATAACCTGGAAGTGAATGTACTTGAGCAGATCAAAGTGCTCAGCATACAGCCGTAAGTAGTTCATCAGCTTGGAGTGGTGCATGTAGTTTGGGTAATGTGCTGGAATGGGAAAATCACTAAAGCACATCATCTCTTTTGAGGTATTTACAACCAGTGAGCGGTACATGCTGGAGCGTTCAGCCTCTGGTGTCTCCTGCACATGCAAAGAAGGACAGTAAGTAAAAGCACATGTAGGACTAGCAATGAATTAGAATGGGTACTTATTTTTTGTACTCTTCCTCTATGAAAGGTGATATTTCAATCAGTATTATACTTTTATTATTTACAGAACCCGAACACAAATTTCTCAGGTTCATCTCAATCCTGGTTGTTTCTTTAGAAAAAAGCATGATCTTGCAGCAGACTTTTATTCTGCATTAAATAAATGGTCAGAGTGAAATATTTAACTGTGGATTAAATACAGAAAATTGTCAGACAGTCTGAATCTACCCCAGATCTTGACCTAAAATGTGTCTTAGTCATATACATTTAGGTTAGCACATAGTATTATCAATCATTTCCCAGATTTATTAACGTCACACTACCAAAGAACTTGATCAGGTGACTGAATACATAAGGTCAGTGTTCCACTACATTATACATGTAAGGCTTTTTTGCAAATGTCCTTATCCAGAGCAGCTTACAAATAAGAAGTTGGGGGTAAAGGGCTTTGCTTAAGTGCCCAGCAGACCTTTGAACTTGTGGCCCTCCGATACAGAGTCCAATGCCTTGATCACTGAGCTACTGTAGCACCTCACCCACTATACACTAGATGATGTCGCTTCACTTCAACTACATAAAGCTCATAATGCTGCTTGAGCCACGTACATCTATACCTTACAGACCTTAAACAGTAATAATCCCAGATTGTAATTTAATACTGTAACAATGAGTGCACCACAGAAACCTGTACACCATCAATATGTAATAGCCATGACATTCAGATAAGACATTACTTATATACCAAAAAAAAATAATTTGAAACTGGGGCCTGAGAGCAAATAAAATTGTTATTATAGACTTTTCTTCTGTCCAGTGTCTCAGCAATCTTTAATATGTTTAACAAATATTCTGTCTCCTCCAATTACCAGTTCTTTTAAGACGCAAGATATAAATACACGTACGCACCACTGCATTTAGAATTTATTTATGTAGAAAATATATTTAAAATCCAATTGAAAAAGGTTGAATATTGCTATTATTGCAACAGTTATTGCTTAATAATACTTGAATCTAATTGAAAAAGAAATAATTGATATAAACATTTACATAAATTTATTTCCTCTATTCAAGGATTATTCCAGAACTACACGACCCCATGACCCAATGCATATTTAAATTTTAGCTCAGTTGGATTTGTTTTGTGAACTATTAATTTATATTAAATATATTTAATCAATTTATTAAATCAGGCATTTTAATAACTAGTCATGTAAAAGAATAAAAATCAAGAAGATTTCGTTTCTATGTGTTCAGTGAAACAGAATCAATAATAAAAAATCGATCCTTCCCACAGTGCCGTCTATGCACCTAAATCTTTTACACTAGCAATTAAATGCCAAACCCCAGATTAAAAAACCTGACATCAATCCCTGTCAGCTGTGCAACTATAAGCCCATCTCAACCTCTATTTTATCTTCTAAAAAGGCTTGTAGCACAAAAGAATAACAATCTGCCATGCAGATGCTCGTTATTTCATCCTTTGATTAGAACCATTAGAACATTCACCTGCACAGCCAAAAATAAGCTGCAGAGTGTATGTGTGATTTTCAGCACAAAGATACAGTCACTACAACATTTATAATGAGGCCTCATTTCCATTGTTTTTGACCTGTTTAGAGATTTGCTTGTCCACCAAAGCAGGTTAACAGCAGGTTTGTAGAAAAATAACTATATTACTTAATATACATTATACCTTAATGAATATTGTATAAGTGCATATACTGTATATTACAAATTATTATTATTATAGAGCATACCACAGATAACTCTACTTATTGTGAGGAGAATAATCCAAAACTTTAGATCATATTAGATTCAACTTTATTGTCATTGTGCAAGATCAAAACATCAGTCATAAAATGTATTATAAAAATAACATCATGTGTTTTCCCACATGGAGCTATAAAATGAATAAACTTTGGAAGGGAATACCATGTCTGGTTCCATGGTTAGTTGGTTTTCATAGTAGAAGAGTAAAAGAGTAAAAAGTAGAACACTATTATTTACACTTTGTGTCATTTAGTTAAAAGAGATTTTATTTTATTATTATTTGTTTTTAGCAGCTTTGGCCTATTAGCTAGATGAGATTTAAAAGAACGTCTGCTTTCAATATGCCACATTTATTTAGACTTGAGTCTGGACTATGTCCAATCCAATTTTTCATGCCCCCTAAAACCATACAAGGCCCTTTTTTTCTTTCCATTCATCTCTTTTTTTGGTGGATGTTCAGGACTTTGAGTGGATTTTGGTGGCTGAGGCTGTTCCTGGTGCCATCTGGCTGTGGTTTCTGCTGTGTCAGTACACGGCCAATGCAATTAGTTTTTCTGATGTCCTCTTGCCTCTGCTCCAGGGTTATTATAGTTTTAATATTATTACTAGTTTTTCTTGTGTTTTCAACTTAGATTCTATTCAGTTTCAATTGTAATTTGGAAGGTGCATGAATAAAAAACGATTTTATTATTAACCTTTGAAAATCCTTATTTCTGTATATTTGATAAAGTAGAAATAATCAGGAGATACTTATTAAATACACTATATGGACAAAAGTATTGTGACACCTGACACAATGTATAGGATAAACACAGGAACACAATTGTATAGGATGTATAGGTCTTTGGATGCATTAGAATTCCCTTTTATTTGAACTAGGAGTCCCAAACCTGCTCCAGTAGGACAATGCACAAAGCCAGCTCCATGAACATATGATTTACATGGGGTAAAGTAGAAGATCTCGAGTGGCCTGCTATAGAATTCTGAGCTCAACCCTACTGAACATATTTGAAATGCATTGGAATGCTGACAGCACCCCAGGCCTCCTCATCTCACCTACATCAGTACCTGACTTTATTAGCACCCTTGTGGCTGAATGAAGCACAAATCTTCACAAGCACACTCCAAAATCTAGTAGAACATCTTCCCAGAAGAACTGAGGTTATTATAACAGCAAATGGGACTAAATCTGGAACAAGATGTAAAAAAATTACATCTTATGATCAAGTGTCCGCAAACTTTTGTCCAAATATTGCATGAATAATACTAAAATCCCTGAATATAAAATGAAGCTGTTTTGATAGTTATTACATTTCAAAAATAGTATTAAAAATGTGCAGCCTAATACCTCTAAATGGTTTCTGCAATTCTGCTCACATGCAATTTTCAACCGGGGTACCTCTAATTATCAGAAGAAATTAATAATTGAAATAAAAATCAAGAAAAATCTGACCATATCTGCATTGCAGGCAAGTCACCAGCACTTCATTTGTTGGGTCATTTCTTCTTTAAAACTCTATTAAGTTTGTATTGCAAATAAACAGTTGCAGTTTAGTTTTTGTTCATTTGGATTGTATAATTCTGCTATCCTGTGTGATGATCCTGACAGGTTATCAAGGTTATTACTATATCACAATTTACCATCATTCATCATTAATCATTATCACAGTGCTGGCTTTTGCACTTTATGTTACATAACTGTGCAATTTGCAACTGTGTATTTTCTAACCGCTTTCTTTAAATATGTTACTGAAGCCGTCTTATATTTCCCAAATAAAGTTTTAATGCATGTTTTTATTCATTACAGCACAAATTAAACATATTACCACATATAAACACATTAAAACAATAAAACTGACCGGGATATCAGACCACTATAAATTTACCATGTACATGTAGAGTGAGTGTCTGGCTGTGTTCAAGGTGCAGACTTTACTGACTTGTCAAGTTATTTATTTCCAGTTCAAGTCTCTGATTTAAATAATTTTTACAGGAAATATATATCCACCCTTGTTGTTTTAAGACTGCAGGTTATTTGGGACTATGCACTAGCCTTGCTGCTTTTATCCAATGGAGATTGTATTTGCTACAGTAGCTGTTCTGTGAGATCAGAACAAATGGGCTGATCATTGTAAATGCCCTATGAAAGGTTTGTTGCCACATTATTAGCATTTCTCTGCCTATTAATTACTTTACAGAACATCATTTTTAGTATTATAGTCATTTCAAGTCTAATTTACCTTGCAAAACCAAAATAAACACCATTCCACCAGCATAAACATCCCACCTTAAACCTCCAGAGTCCTCCAATGTCATCGCAGCTCTCAAAGCACACTGGTTCCAGACCTTCATCCAAACAACACTTTATACAAGTCAGTCCAGAGCACCCGGCTCCGATCACAGCAACACGCCCAGCCATATCGTGGGTCTAAAAAATCAGGGATATCATTTATACATACAATGTAACTGCTTTGTGCAACATTTTCAAACTAAGTATAGCATTATGTTCTGCATATTTTGTAGACAATGTATTATAGCTATTGAATAAATAAAGGTTCAAGACTGTATTCTTTAAAATAATATAAATAATACAGTCTTGAACCTTTATTTATTCAACAATCTGAGGAATGACATACAAAATATGAACGCAAATATATATATATATATATATATATATATATATATATATATATATATATATATATATATATATGCTACTTTTTTGGGATCACCAGAGGAACCCACTATTCAAGTTTCAACTGCTAAGTTTTAATCCCATCTGCTGAATATTGTGACTAGACATCATTAACATCATTAACATACTTACATACTTATCAGTTCAGATAAAGGGGCAAAATACCAATCAGACCTCCGGTGCCTGAAAAACAATCAAATGTTTAATTACAGTTGATTAGCCTGATTAGTATACAACAATCAGACATAACATTATGACATTATACAGTGCATCCGGAAAGTATTCACAGCACTTCACTTTTTTTTTTTTTTTTACATTTTGTAATGTTACAGCTTTATTCCATAATGGATTAAATTTAAAAATGATCAAATTTCTAAAAACAATACCCCATAATAACATGAAAGACTTTTCTTTGAAAGAAAATTTATATATATATATATATATATATATATATATATATATATATATATATATATATATATATATATATATATATACTATTCAAACTGAAACACACACACAGCTGAATTAGAAGACCCCATGTACATTAATGATTCATGAGTTTACAGCAGTCCTTCAAAACATAACAATATACTTTTATTAAATTACATTTGCAGAAAGATTTATAAATTTTAGTAAGCAGGGTGACATTTCCTACCTTTCCTCAGGTATGTTTGGTTCTGTCGCAAAACTTCCATCTAGCAAACCTTTGCACAATGCAACTGCTTGAACTTTACTCTCTTTTAACCGCTGATTAGAGACAGACAAATAGGACAAGTTTGACAGGCTGGACCAGCAGTGCTGAAGAATGCTTGTCAAATAATGTAAATATATTAATTAAGTTTTTACACATCAGGAATTAAAACAAAAATTGTATTTGTATTTTTATCCTCTTTAACAAAACGCAGCAAACGTTGTGTTAATTAAAACCACAGTAAGGATAGTAGCTGCCATCACTGCATTAAACATTTTTTTTCCCACTTAAACTTTAATCAGGGGAATTCACAATAAAAAATTATTCCTTTTTTTTTTTTTAACATACAAGTAAATGCATTGTATTGTTACAATTGATTGATCCTGTAATCCAACACGCTATAAAACTCTTGCCACATTACTCCATAAACCGTCTAACGCATCAATACAGGACACACACTCGACAAAAGGGCACTGGAATTGCAGTCAATTCTGCATTTATTTTAGAAAATACAATCACAGTATAATTGATCACGTGTATAATCACCATACAACATAATACATATATTACTTTGAAATTTCCCAGCATATTATTTTAGACACAGACAAGAGTTTACATAAACAACCATCCACAGTATATATTTTAACACATTTATGATTTATATCATTGTATTTAAGTCACCAGAAATGAAGACAAACCACAAAACATCACAAGACCAAAAGACAAGACCTGACATCACACACTGATCTGGTCACAGCTACAGAAATGGAACCAGTGTGAACCAGGTTAGTGTGAATACGGGGCATGAACCTTACATTCTTAAAAGATGGTCCCTTATAATTAAACCCAACTGAGGAAAACAATTATTGCAGTTCATATTTGACAGTGCTGTTGGTGAGCCTTTGTTCCTCAATCTTTAATGCTGCAATGACGAAAACAGCAGTTATTGCCTAAAAAGTTACAACAGTCAAAAGCAGCACAAACGGTTACGAGACTGGTTTTGTGCGGGTTTTAGGCCATGCGACACCACAGTAAAGCGATGCTATACCTCTCATAAAAGGTATGGAATTTGAAATAGGATACTTGTTAGTGTTGAGCTACAGAGGCTTCTCACATCAGGACTACACTGAGCATGCTTCTGTAAATTAGATACCTCCAGCATATTATAAGTTACACCAGCAGAAAAGTGCTACAGGTAAATACTGGATCCTTCATAAGGAAATCCCTATTCTCTGTTTATAGAGCACCGGCTTAAAACAAGACTCCTTAGTCGGTTTTAGTAGAAAACTTCAAATGACTTAATCAAATACAAATTCTCTTTGTATTACATGCATAATTATGATCGTGAAGGACACTTAAATGAATAACATCAATTGCAACCATGAAAACATACAGTATCAAATATAAACAATACAACTTTAACTGACCCTATAATCTCTACACCGGTTTATACATGCAATAATCAAATCTGGCAGCAGTACGAAGAATAAAATCATGCAAGAGCTTCAGGATGAGTGAAAAATGTGATCTCAGTGCATCACTCTTTACACCCCGACCTCTGACAGAAACGCTGCTCACTTCAAGTTTTTTTTATTCGCACTGTTGGGTTATGTTATGAGTTACACTACTGTTGTCAAACTTACTGTATAACTGCATGAATGAGCAGGTGCTGTGTACAGGAGTCCCTAATAAAGTGGTGTCAATGTGAAGAAAGAGCACGATATAAAACTATATATGGATATACTTCAGAAGTAAGGAGAAAAAAAAAAACAATACAAAGAAACAAACATCCATTTCTAAAAAATAAAATAAAAATAAAATAAATAAATAAACAGAAAAATTAAAAGTATGTAGTAAAAGTAAACGGCCTGCTTGATAAATCATCAGTGGTCTAAAATGTAAAAAAAAAAAAAAATTATATATATATATATATATATATAAAACCCATGAAAACAGTACAGTACAGAAATACTGACTTTTTTTAAATTCTTTCAATTTATTTTTTTTTTTAAATCCAATTTGATCCACTGACATATTTAGTGTTAAATTTTTATGGGATGTTCAAGACACCTGCTTACATGCTTCTCAGATTTATGCCTGGGATCAGCCAGTCAATATTGTAAGAGAAGCTTGCGCACAGCATCTGGGATTAGGTATTAGGAGCCACTCAGAGTCATTAAGTATTAAAAATTTAACTGAACACACCCTAATGACTAATATGAACCTTAATCCATCACTCACTTACATTCTATAAATAAAAAATATATTGGATTTTCCCCCCTCAAAACAATTTCCTAAAAATACAGAAAAACATCTGGAAGAAGAATCTCGTGTTCAAGTAATAACTTGGAACACATTCACGTGATATAGTTATTTAATTAGACGTTGCTTTTAAGGAGAGATTGTGAGCGTGGTAATTAGCTTATATGACTCCTCTTAAACCCGTATCTGGAGACACATCTACCTCCCAAATGTATAGCTGACATACACAATTTAAAACAGTGGCAAATTCAAAACACACAAAAATATACATTAGTGATGATATGGAATTATTACTATCACAGTGCCAAATGTTCAAGTTTTGAGCGAAATCTTTTTCTTCTATCTTCAATCTCAACGTCATTGCTTTTGCTTCTGGCTTCAGATCAGCGGAGTCATCAGGTTTTGCAACATAGCCGGTGACAACCATAGCGCCTCCACCAGGTTGTACTGGCAGTAGCCCATGAAAAAGCCGAAGGCCACATCTGTGACGTTGTGCCGCCCGAGAAGGACCCGGGAGAGACCAACGAAGCCCGCCCAGAGCATGACGAGCACGCGCAGTGGAGCAGCGAGAACCAGGTGGGCCAGCAGGAAGCGGGCGCACATAGCAGCCCGAGTCGCGTGGCCCGATGGGAAGGAGTAGCGGTCAACGGAGAACGTCGCAAACATGTCCATGCGGTTATGAGCAGGACGCCGGCGACGCACCACGGCTTTAACTATCCCCACTAGCACAAGGTCCAACACCAGAGCTGAAAGAGTAAGAGATAGAGGGTCAGTACAACATCATCTCCCATCTGCTATGAAGTTAGAGAAGTTAGTCGTCATTTGGGTATCCTTTGTGGCCTTCCAGCAAACAGAGCCGTGGCTTCAGATTTACAGGCCTGTATGGCTTTCTCTTTTTCCCCCCATGCCAAAGTGCTCTGTGGTATCCTGGCTATATGCCCACCATTCGAATCACACAAACAGAACAGAAGAAATACTTTCATCCCTCTGGAAATGATACTTTATATTGATTTATTCCTTTTAGAATCTCATGAGAGAGACAGACAGAGACAGACAGAGACAGTAGCAAGCAAAAGAGAAACAATACCACTGTACTGAAAGATTTATTCTCGCTGTTCGTCTTTCCTTTATGCATGTTATTTTACACATATCTTCTACACCGCTAACTTTTTACTACACTACAATCACGTGCATGTACTAGATATGTGACTTGGCCTTGCCCATTCTGTTTACAGCATCTTCTTCATGTCCGGTCACATTTTCTCGTATCGTCTGTAATGGAGTGAAACGTCAAATCGTGAAGTTGAACGTTGTGCTGTTTTTAACCACAGAGTAAGAATTTCATTGTGAGGTGTAACGGTGTTTGTTGTACATAGTGCAATAACGTACATATGACTAGACTGCACGTGCTGCTAGATGCTTATGACCAAGTAGATTTTATCATCAATAGTGGTTTTTCATCTATCTTGAGGATTTCCCAGAGGTGTTCAGTACTTGTCGGTGGCTTTTTCTTTACTTTCAAACCAACTGGATTTAGATTGAGTGATTATGTAGGTTGGATCACCTGATGCAGCAGTCACTCTCTTCTTGAACAAATAGCTCTTATTTGTTTAAGACCTAGAGGTCCAGATGGACTATTGTAATACATTACTAGGTGGTTGTCCTGCATCAGTAATAAACAAGCTACAGTTTGTCCAAAAACCAGAGCTCTCACAAGGTCGAGAAAATATCACAATATAACCCCAATCTTATCATCCCTACACTGGCTACCTGTTACGTTTTAAATCAACTACAAACTACTGCTACTTACCAACAAAACACTAAATGGTTCGTCTCCCATGTAGCTTTTCAGTCTTCTAACACGCTACAATCCGTCACGGTCCCCGAGATCTCAAAACTCTGGACTTCTAGTAGTTCCTAGAATAGCAAAGTCCACTAAAGGTGGTAGAACATTCTCACATTTAGCTCCTAAACTTTGAAACAGTCTTCCTGACAGTGTTCGTGGCTCAGACACACTCTCCCAGATTAAGTGCAGATTAAAAATGTATCTCTTAAGCAAGTTCTACACAAAACACATCACATCATAACCTTGTGCTCCAGAACATCTGATCACATGCACATTATTGTTATTATTAACTTGTACTTGTTAATATCATGAACAACAGCTACGCTAATTCCTCTCCACTGCTTCTCTTTCTCCACCATCCCGAGGCATCCTGAGGTTGCTCCAGTCACGTCCCACCTCATGAAGATTATGGACCTTCAAAGAAGTAGATGCAGACATCCTGACCCATCTAGAGACGAGCGCCATTTGAATCCTACTTCATGTACAGTTTGGACATTGGACCTCTTTGAATGTTTAAAGGCTCATGTCATGGAGAAGCTGGTGTAGCTCAGCTGGTGTGGTTCTTACTCTCTGCTGTTTTGTATTGTTTTAAAATTGATAATCACACCCTTAAGATCACCCAAATGAGGATGGTTCCCCTTTTAAATCTGGTTCCTCTCAAGGTTTCTTCCTCATCCATTTAAGGGAGTTTTTCCTTGCCACAGTCACCCAGGCTGCTCATCAGGGATAAATACACACCATTCACTTAAATTCTTAAATTCTGTAAAGCTGCTTTGAGACATTGTCCATTGTGAAACACGCTATAGAAATAAACTTGTACTTGAAGTGGCATACCGCTGAAAAATTCTGTAGCCGTGCTGGTTAAGTATGGCCTTAATTTTGACCAAATCATAAACTGTCACCAGAAAAGCACCATCACAACTTCTCCTCCATGCTTCACAGTGAGAACCACACATTCAGGAACAGTGTATGTTGAAATATGTTATACCAGAGCTAAATCTGACATGCTGTAGATCGGCAGTTTCAGAGGCTTGTAATTTTAATAAAATTATCCTCTGCAGCAGAGGTAGCTCCTGTTCTTCCTTTCCTGGGACAGTCCTCATGAGAGCCTGTATCATCATAGGGTTTGATTGCATCATTTCTTGCCATAATATGGATTTGTATAATAGTTGAAGTAGCACTAATAAGGCTATTGACAAAGCTCATTTAGTGAATCTGATAAGAGAATGCCATGAGTTTGCCGAGCTGTCATCAAAGCTAAATGTAGGCACATTTGACAATCGAAAATATAAACATTCTTAGTATTTTAACGTGTCTGTTTAATACATAATTACATACGTGTTCTAATGAAGTAGCTGGTGTATGTGCATATTATATCCAAAAACTGAGATCACGATTTCATTACATTTTTCAAATGAGGCAACTTGCACTATATGGCCAAAACTAAGTGGACACCTGACCACCATCAAACCCATTCATAGTTCCTCCACAACTCGTCTTTGTAAGCTGAAGCATTACAATTTGCCTTTTAATTAAACTAAAAGGCTTTGATCAGTTACAGAAACACAATGCCACAAGCTCAAAGAGAGATCCATGAAGACATGATTTGTCAAATTTGGAAAAGCTTTAACTCTGACTATGGACCTGAACATGGCCTGGACACCAAGATATCCTCGCCTGACCTCACTGATGCTCTCATGAAGACTCAGGTAGAAGTCAGGTAACATTACCCACCCATGAGCAGGTTCAGCATGACCTCCTGGCCCGCGGCACTGTCGCTCTTGTACATGCAGTACGCGGCGCCGAGGAGCCACGGAATGCCGTGTCCGGAGACCTCCACAAGCTTCATGAGGGGTCGCACGCTTCCCCACGACGCCTCCTCACACGCGCACACGCCGAGGCGCTTGGAGAGCCACAGGTCCACCGCGAGCAGGGAGCTGAGCGCCACGCTGCCGATCGACGGGTTCAGGTGCATGCAGTCCTCCTCTGCCGAATGCGGCGCGCCGCCGGTCGACGACGTGGACGCGTTGGAGGACGCGGAGCCCCTGCGCCGGCGGCTGGGGCTCTCGGAGGCACGCAGGCGAGCCGTGGTAGGGTCCGAGCCCTGCCTCTGGAGCAGGAGCGGAGGAGCGGAAGGCGAAAGCGGGGGCGTCCGAGTAAGCGACATGAACTCGTAGCGACCGCCGCTTCCGCCGCCGGATCCGGAAACACTGCTGCTGCGCCCGCTGCTGGCTCGCACCGGTTTCGGGGACGGCATAGTGGACAAATATATCGCACTTTATTCTTTTCTAGTTTAATTTTATAATGTGTTCAACACCCCAAGTTTCGTTTCACTTCACCTCCTCCAGCATCCACCTGTACCTGACAGCGCCGCCATCTTTAAAACCCCCGTTCACAACGCAGCGAATTCCAACCACGTGACCAAACCTGAGGCTGCGTTCCAAACCTCATATGTAGTCACTATGTAGTGTGTACTGCAGCGCCCGCAGCCTACTGAAGTATTTAGGAAAAGACCGAACGATTTGGGACGCAGAAAAAAGCCAGAGGAGGGTGTGATGTGAATGCGGAGTGAATGAACTCAAAGTTTCTGATTTTTTATTTTTTATAAACTAAACAAATGATCTCCTTTTATCCGTGTTTTGTAAAATATATAAATATATATGTCTAACTTTTTCATGCAGAAATCATTTTCAATTTAGGTTTCTTAAATATGACTCAATAAGCTACAACAGTGCGACTGATAAAATACAAAAACACATTTAATAATAAACCAAGTACTTATTAAAAGCAGCAGCAAAACATTTAGATGAAGAATTTATGACATCCACCTATTTTTTAATTAAATGTAAATTTTTAATACTAGTAACAATAATAGTAACAACAACAACATCAATAAACAACGACCTTTCTTTTGAGATTATCTGCTTGTATCTTTATCTCTCTGTATCTCTCACTTTCTCTCTGTCTTTTTTGTGAATATCTCATTTACTTAAATGTAGTTTTTCATTCTTTTGTTTCCTTTTGCTTTTCTTTTTTTTTTCTTATTTTAATTATTAATGAATGTACGTTAACGCATAAGACTTGTTTTTAACTCTTAGTAATAAACAGATATTAAAAGTCAAATCTCTATCTGTCTGCAAATCTTTTTTCTTTTTTTAATGCACAAACTCTAACTGCGCATTCGCTGGGTACGAAACGCCTCCTTATTGGATGGTTATTGAAACCCGGAAGTAGAGATCTTTATACAGCAGAGACGGCGTGTCTGAGACGCAGAAACTCAGAGACAGTGAGACAGAGACACAGAGAAACTCAGAGACAGTGTCATCATGCCTGGAGTCCTGCTCGGAGACGTCTTTCCTAACTTTGAAGCGGACACGACAATTGGCAAGATCAAATTTCACGAATTCTTGGGAGACTCGTGAGTTGAAACTGAATTGAGGCTTTAGTTTCTGTGGCCTGTATTTCATCACAACATCTAATGTGACCTGGTTGCTTAGCTGTCACGTGTTATTAGACCACCGGGGTCTCTTTAGGAAGCTGATAAAGATATATGAAACCCAGAGTGTAATCTGTAGATCTGAATCATCACCACGTGTCTGTACAAAACTAGTATTAAATCAGATTAGATGCATCCTCTATACATGCATCATGGTAGTTTACATGTGGTGTAACTACTAAACAATCCTGCTCTGCAGCTCACTGTATTGTTGTGTAATGGAGCAGGAGTGTTTAGTTTCCATTGATTTCCTTTGATGAGAATCATCATCACTGTAGGCGTTAACCACATTCCCACATTTCTCTGAGAGTTTGATTTGCTTTTCCATCCTGCTCTTTTATTAGCAGAGAGATTACTAGTGTGTGTTGCAGGCTGGTGTTGAAAACCCACAGGGAGTTAGAAATGCACAGTCATGGTGAGTTGGATGAAGTGTACAGGGGTAATAGGAGTGCAGGTCATCTCTCCACATCAGAGATTTCAGAGACTTTATAGATAGATTTTTTTTTTATATATCTTAAAATTACAAATGATAAACAGTTCACCAAATCATAATTTAGTTTTTCTACAGGTAAGAAAAAAGTATAGTAAAATTTATATAATGTGATTAAAAGGTCAATTTATAGATAAGCATAGAGTGCATACTGTGTGTAGAGACTGTCATTAAAAAAAAGGATTTAATCCAAGGGACGTGGTTCCACACACTCAACACACGCTGTTGTGTGTGCACACGTCACACACACTCGTACACACCCTGTTTGCACACTGCAACGCAACAGGCCCCGTAACTCGCACACTGCAACACAACATGGTCCTTCATTCGCTCACTGCAACACAACGGGCCCACGTAACTCGCACACCGCAACACAACACACTTCAGTAAAGTACTAATACCCAAAAAAGTTACTTTACTATTTCCATTTGGGGAGACTTTTACTTTAACTTCTACATTTAAAAGAAGTCAAATATCAAAGTCAAATATCACTTTTTACTCAACTACATTTTGCGAAATCAGTCGTTCCTTTTTATTTATGAGTGGATAAAAACTTAAAATCCTGCTGCTTGGTGGTTTCTACTTATCACCAACATACAGTTTAACAGCGAGCAGAACATTTAGAAGGAATAAATGATAGCAGAAACTCCTGATTCGAACACAACACCCAGCACCTCATTTGCACGAAGTAGTTTAAAAGAAGGTTTTGCGCTCATGATAATTTAAATAGATATCAATCAGTGTTTTTACTCATTAATATCATTCTATTAATAAATCAGTGTGCTGAGAGTAACAGAGTCTTTTCACTTAAACTAAGTTGATTATGTCCTAGTACTTTTGGATACTTGAGTACATTTGTGGGCAAATACATTAACACTTTTTCTCGAATGGAAGATTAACTTTGTAATTAAAGGTAAAACTAATATTAACTAGTATATCTCTACTATAAACTCAACTACATGGTTTGCTTGTCCACCACTGATTCCATTGCACCAGTGCATGAAGCAACGTCTTAATGCATGGTGCAATATCCAGTTATTTAACTCTGTGGAATGATTTACTAGCAGACCTTCCAGATGAAGCGGTTATGTAATTAAATTTCGACTGTGAACAAATCAGCAGGAATTTCCTATGTGGTGAAGTGCTAATAATCTAACATCTCCTCTTGGTTGATTTATTTCCTTCATAGATGGGGAATCCTGTTCTCTCACCCACGTGACTTCACCCCTGTGTGCACCACCGAGTTAGCGTGCGCTGCTAGGCTCAGCGATGAGTTTAAGAAGCGAGGTGTGAAGATGATTGCTCTGTCTATAGACAGTGTGGCGGATCACTGTGCCTGGAGTAAGGTGAGCTTTGGGTTAAGTTTGCTGCTATTGCAAGTTCTAATTATGGCCAATGGGTTACTAATTATTATTGCAGATGATTAACTCCAGCATACATAGATAGGTATACATATTTTACTATTTTAAGATATATCTCTCTTTCTCTCTCATACTTCAAGATGCTGCATATGTAACATAAATGATTCAAATCGATTATAATATTTCCCAGCCTAGTTTCAAAGCTGGACTTGTATTGCTTTTCTGAAGATGCGGCATATCTTTTTTTTCTTTTTGCTTTGAAGGATACATATGAAAACAAAGACAATGGGGTATGTTCTAGGAAAAGAGTCCATGCTGGGGTGGTGTTTTGCAGCCTAATGTAAAACAAAAGGGTCTGGTTTCTTTACTCTTGAAGTTTCACATCATTTTCTACAGAAGCATGCAGTGTTCAATGTTACACTGACTTGGACCATCGTATAGACAAACCAACCCTGGTTTCCAGGTTGAACTCTAAAAAATATAGTGTTTATAGATAGTGTCCTCAAACACACTGATGATCTCTAATGTCTTTAAAACATCCTGCGATGTTGTCACGAGCTATGCCTAAAAAAAAAAAAAGAATTTGCATTCGAAAGTCTTCTTCTTCTTCTTTCGGCCGCTCCCATTAGGGGTCGCCACAGCGGATCATCCGTCTCCATAGCACCCTGTCCTCTACATCTGCCTCTTTCACACCAACTACCTGCATGTCTTCCCTCACCACATCCATGAACCTCCTCCTTGGCCTTCCTCTTTTCCTCCTACCTGGTGGCTCCATCTTCAGCATTCTTCTACCAATATAATTCATGTCCCTCCTCTGCACATGTCCAAACCATCTCAATCTCGCCTCCCTCACCTTGTCACCAAAACATCCTACATGTGCTGTCCCTCTAATAAACTCATTTCTAATCTTGTCCATGCTTGTCACTCCCAACGAAAACCTTAACATCTTCAGCTCTGCTACCTCCAGCTCCACCTCCTGTCTTTTACTCAATGCCACTGTCTCTAATCCATACAACATCGCAGGTCTCACCACAGTCCTATAAACTTTCCCTTTCATTCTTGCAGATACCCTACTATCACAAATCACTCCTGTCACTCTTCTCCACCCACTCCACCCTGCCTGCACTCTTTTCTTTACTTCTCTAACACACTCTCCATTACTTTGCACTGTTGACCCCAGGTACCTGAACTCCTCCACCTTCTCCACCTCTTCTCCCTGCAACGCATCACTCCACTGCCCTCCCTCTCATTCACACACATGTACTCTGTCTTACTCCTACTGACTTTCATTCCCCTTCTCTCCAGCGCATATCTCCACCTCTCCAGGCTCTTCTCAACCTGCTCTCTACTCTCACCACAAATCACAATATCATCTGCAAACATCATAGTCCAGGAGACTCCTGTCTGACCTCGTCCGTCAACCTGTCCATCACCACTGCAAACAGGAAAGGGCTCAGGGCCGATCCTTGATGCAGTCCAACCTTCACCCTGAACCAGTCTGTTGTACCTACTGCACACTTCACTGCCGTCACACTGTCCTCATACATGTCCTGCACCACCCTCACATACTTCTCTGACACACCTGACTTCCTCATACAATACCACAACTCCTCTCTTGGCACTCTGTCGTGCGCTTTCTCTAAATCCACAAATACACAATGCAATTCCTTCTGTCCTTCTCTATACTTCTCCATCAACATCCTCAAAGGAAATAAGGCATCTGTGGTGCTCTTCCTTGGCATGAAACCATACTGTTGCTCACAGATGGTCACCTCTTCTCTCAGCCTGGCTTCCACTACTCTTTCCCATAACTTCATGGTGTGACTGATCAACTTAATTCCCCTGTAGTTACTGCAGGTCTGCACATCTCCCTTATGCTTAAAGATCGGTACCAGCACGCTCCTTCTCCATTCCTCAGGCATCCTCTCCCCTTCCAGAATCCTGTTAAACAATCTGGTTAAAAACTCCACTGCCATCTCTCCTAAACATCTCACGCTTCTACGGTATGTCATCTGGTCCAACCGACTTTCCATTCTTCATCCTCTTAATCGCTGCTCTCACTTCCTCCTTACTAATCCTATCTACATCCTGCTTCACCAACTCCACATCCTCCAACCTTCTCTCTCTGTGATTTTCCTCATTCATCAGCTGCTCAAAATACTCCCTCCACCTTCTCAACACACTCTCCTCACTAGTCAACACATTTCCCTCTCCATCCTTTACTGCTCTAACTTGCAGTACATCCTTCCCAGCTCGGTCCCTCTGCCTGGTCAATCGGTATAAATCCTTTTCTCCTTCGTTAGTGTCCAACCTCTTATACAGCTCCTCATATGCCTTTTCCTTGGCTTTCGCCACATCCCTCATGCTCTCCTGCACTTCCTCATTCCACCACCACGTCTCCTTGTCTTGCTTTCTTTTTCCAGATGTCACACCAAGTACTTT
Organism: Silurus meridionalis; assembly: GCF_014805685.1. Taxonomy (NCBI): domain Eukaryota; kingdom Metazoa; phylum Chordata; class Actinopteri; order Siluriformes; family Siluridae; genus Silurus; species Silurus meridionalis. The sequence continues at coordinate 10,269,387 of NC_060906.1, read as the reverse complement.
TTTAGCTGCCTCCCTCATCACTCCTGCAGTAGTTGCGCAATCATCCGGCACCACTTCACCACCACCAAGACCCTGTCTGACCTCTTCCCTGAACCTTACACTACACTCTTCCTCCTTCAGTTTCCACCATCTTATTCTTCTTTCAATCCTCACACTCCTCCTCTTCTTCTTCGCCTCCAAAACCATCCTACAGACCACCATCCGATGCTGTCTAGCTACACTGTCCCCCGCCAACACCTTACAGTCTCCAATCTCCTTCAGGTTGCATCTCCTGCATAGCACATAGTCCACCTGTGTGCACCTTCCTCCACTCTTATCGTCACCCTATGATCCTCCTTCTTCTTAAAATACGTGTTCACCACTGCCATTTCCATCCTTTTAGCTAAATCTACCACCATCTGCCCTTCCACATTCCTCTCCTTAAAACCATACCTACCCATCACCTCCTCATCACCTCTGTTCCTTCACCTACATGCCCATTAAAGTCTGCCCCAATCACCAATCGTTCTTTCCTAGGTACACCATCTACCACTTCATCTAATTCACTCCAGAATCTTTCCTTTTCCTCCATCTCACAGCCAACTTGTGGAGCATACGCACTGATGACATTTATCATCATCCTTCAACTTCCACCTTCACGATCATCACCCTATCAGAAACTCTCTTCACCTCTACTACACTCTTACTGTACTCTTCCTTCAGAATCACCCCTACACCATTTCTCTTCCCATCCACACCATGATAAAACAGTTTAAACCCACCTCCAATGTTCCTGGCCTTACTCCCTTTCCACTTGGTCTCCTGAACACACAGCATATCTACCTTTCTCCTCTCCATCATATCAGCTATCTCTCTCCCTTTACCCGTCATAGTACCAACATTTGAAGTACCAACCCAAACCTCTACTCTCCTACACTGCTCCTTTTCCTGCCATCTCTGTAGACGTCTTCCTCCTCTCCTTCTCCTCCTTCGGCCAACAGTAGCCCAATTTCCACCGGTACCCTGTCGGCTAACGATACCTGTGGCGGTCGTTGTTAACCCGGGCCTCGACCGATCCGGTATGAAATTCTCCTTTGTGATCCGCATATTTGATTTGGCATATGTTTTACGCTGGATGCCCTTCCTAACGCAACCCTCCCCATTTACCCGGGCTTGGGACCGGCACTAAGTGCACTGGCTTGTGCCCCCCTAATGGCTGGGTTAATTTGCATTCGAAAGTATTCACTTATAATACTCCAAAAGGTGCACAGGTAGGTTTAATGGTCACTGTAAGAGGAAGTTTAATGAGGTGTTTGTACTCAGAGTCTAGTACACAAGTATATTATTTGATATGAATTAAAAAAAACCTTTTTTATGTACGTAGATGGACAGGTAAATTTGTCAATTTCTTTTTTTATTGTTGTCCTACACTTCTGCTCATCCTTTAAACCTGGCCTGTTTGTACGTGACTCGAGGTAAAAAAAATAACAAAAAAATTAAAAATAATAGCAACTTACACCCTAAAGCTAAAGCCACAATCCTAATATTCACTTGTAAAATGTTTTTGATGAACTAAACAATCATTTGACCTCATTTAATGTGGATGAAGTCCCACCATGTTGGGTCATGCCCCCTAATTTGTTGCCCCCTTTGGGTTACGTCTAATAAATTGGTGCTAAATTAGAACTATTTGTTTGTTGATGGTTTTATAGCTCTGTTTGATTCCCATTAAATGCTTAAGTGCATAAGTATCCTGTCTTTCCTCAGCTTTCACACCCACAGACACAAACCTTTGGCTGAACTTATGTGAACAGCAAAAGCTCATCTTTCCCAGAGTATAGTATTATGTTTGTCTGAGGTCCAGTAGCTGATAAAGGCCATTAGTGCCGTCTAAGAACAACAACTCGCACCCACTTTGGCAGTGTATTCATATAAAACACATTTTCCACTTTATTCAAAACCAAATTTGGATTGATAGGAAAGTGATTTATTGATGATGATGATTTTATATAATACTTTTGTTTTTTTCCATGTTTTTCCACTAATGTGTTCATTGTTCATTCTCTCTCACACCCCCACTCCATGTGTGTTTGTGTAGGATGTGGTGTCTCTTCACTCGGAAACAGCAAGCAGTCCTCTACCATTTCCTATCATAGCAGACAATAAGAGGGAGCTCTCGGTTCTTCTGGGAATGCTGGACCCTGATGAGAGGGACAAAGATGGCATGCCCCTCACCGCCCGCTGTGTGCGTCACCCTTCTGATTTCTAATGACCTACATCTCCCTTTTTTTTTTTTTTAAATCTGTGCTTGATAGTTTACATAGAAGCCCTATGAAGTAAATTCTACACCACAGGTGTCTGGTCTTGTCTGGATGTGATTCCAAAATGTCATGGTTTGAAGAGTTGGTTTATACACATGGAATCGATGGTGTTGCATTTCCAGTTCTGCGCTGTGTATAAGATTACTTCCCGGCTGCCCACTTATTCGGATTCCAAGGAAACAATGTAGACTTGATTTGAATCATCTCATTTGAGATGCACGATTTGAGCACTGTTTTGTCTTTGGTTTGGTCATTTGCCGATTTTTCCACTAGTAAGATTTATCCACAGGTGAGTGCTTTACGCACATGCTTCCTCTGAGAGGATTAAATCTAGCTATTACACTCCGAGAGAATAATATATAAACTCCCCTTTAACGCATACATGAGCTCACAGACTCCATTGATGGATTTATTCTTGATCAGATTTACATTTAATTTTACCTGAACACATCAGGGTTAGCGATCTCGCTCAAGTAGCTTTTTGTTCATGCTGGGATTTGAAAGCAGTATCTTTCCATCACTGGCTCAGAGCCCTCAGGGACTGGCAGCAGAGCCACTTCATGCTTGATACTTTTGATTACAGTTTGCTGTGGCATCGGAGGGATTTAAACTTTCCTTTTACCTCTGATAAGCTCACTTGTGATCATGTTTGTGCTGAAATTGAGTAAAAGGAATGTTTTCATATTACCGTAAAGAGCTGTCTGTTGTGATTTGCCTGACTGAAATTCAGTTTCAGTCAGCAACACCTCAAATGACTGGAATGTTAACAGGTAATGGGCCTGATCAGACAGTGGTTACAGCTGCTATGCTGGTATAAGACTGTGGGACATTTGACTACATGTAGAGCATCAAAATGTTCAAGAAAATAATAGACAATTATTTTTTTTTTTAAATAAGTGTCTCTCTGAAAACCTATTTTATCCTCTACAGGTGTTCGTTGTTGGGCCTGATAAGAGGCTAAAGCTGTCCATACTTTATCCTGCCACCACAGGGCGCAATTTCACCGAAATCCTTCGAGCCATCGACTCCCTGCAGCTGACTGCAAACAAAAAGGTGGCTACACCAGTGGACTGGAAGGTACGATTATATATTATGTGCATGTCCATAATCGCCAATACGAGTTGCATCTCGATGCATCGCGAACGATGCAATACATCAAAGATGCATATTAAGCAGATACCAATGCAATACGAATCACCCCTTGTTGAAGCCATTTCAATGGAATGTAAACAGTTAGTCAGTGATCTAGTATAACGTAATTTGATTGGCTGTTAGATTTAGTATGAAAGAAATGGAACCCTGCGAAACAGTCAGAAGCCACTGGACTTTGGAGCAACAGTCTTTTGACCTAGCTGGAACTGCACAGTTAATTTGTAAGAAAAGTAAAGATCTTAAGTTTTTATTCATTTATGTTTTGAGATTCATAATTAAACAAGCAAAACGGAGAACTTTGGATTCAAGACTTTTATTCATTGGCGTTTTGTGTGGTGGACAAAAGAACTTTGAAGTCTTAAGCTAGATTTGATGCCGTGGAAAAATATGATGTTCTGTAGTTCAATATGGTACAGAAATTCTGCTTTTATTTCTTTAGTTTAGACAGACAGCAAATCATAAATGTACTTAAGTGCCTTCTGACCTTTCACAAACAGGCCTTTGTAGTGCAAAAAATGAAAAATAAATAAAATATAGCCAGAAGCTCTTTTCCTTTTTTGTATGAAGGAAGCTGCAGCTCTACCTCTGCCATGTTAATCTGTATTGTATGTGAGTCTCAGGTCAAGCCTCGGTCTCTGTAGTGTTGCAATATGTCAGCAGCAGCGGTGCTGAGAAAACGCGCTCGAGAAACAGTTTAGCGAGGAGCTAAATAATAAAAGTATAGCGAAATATTCTAATAATTACATATCATACAAATGCCAAATTAAAGCCAATGAACTTTTTTTATTTTATATATATATATATATATATATATATATATATATATATATATATATATATATATATATATATATATATATATATATATATATATATATATATATATATATATATATATAATTACAGTACAGACCAAAAGTTTGGACACACCTCATTCAAAGAGTTTTCTTTATTTTCATGACTATGAAAATTGTAGATTCACACTGAAGGCATCAAAACTATGAATTAACACATGTGGAATTATATATGGAATTATATACATAACAAAAAAAGTGTGAAACAACTGGAAAATGTCATATTCTAGGTTCTTCAAAGTAGCCACCTTTTGCTTTGATTACTGCTTTGCACACTCTTGGCATTCTCTTGATGAGCTTCAAGAGGTAGTCACCTGAAATGGTCTTCCAACAGTCTTGAAGGAGTTCCCCGAGAGATGCTTGGCACTTGTTGGCCCTTTTGCCTTCACTCTGCGGTCCAGCTCACCCCTAAACCATCTCGATTGGGTTCAGGTCCGGTGACTGTGGAGGCCAGGTCATCTGGCGCAGCACCCCATCACTCTCCTTCTTGGTCAAATAGCCCTTGATGCCTTCAGTGTGACTCTACAATTTTCATAGTCATGAAAATAAAGAAAACTCTTTGAATGAGAAGGTGTGTCCAAACTTTTGGTCTGTACTGTATATGTAATATATAATATATAAAATATACATTTTAAATCAATGCATCACATGCATCATATCTTTTATAATGATGCAAATCACTGAATCTTAGCATCCCTACTGTCTTAATACCGTGTTTCCTGTATTTATTTTGTTGCTGGTAATTAATGATAATTAATTAGTGATAATGAATAGTTTTCAAAATATTTTTTTAAATATTTTTTTCCCCCCACCCTATTATAAGCTTGGCGAAGAAGTGATGGTCATCCCGTCTCTATCAGACGAAGAGGCCAAGAAGCTTTTTCCTGCTGGATTCACAACCAAAGAACTGCCTTCTGGGAAGAAGTACCTTCGTTATACCCCACAGCCATAAACAAACAGCAGCAGGCATTTCATAATTTCAGAAAATAGTAGGCAAAGCACTTATTTTTCAAACTTTCCACTACAATATGTGGATGAATTTTTTTTTTTTTTTTTCTTCTTGCCTAATTTAGTCAGCTAAACATTATTGCATTGTATAGCTCACTATCTATCTGGCACGCATCAAAGAAAATGTGGCGATAATTTAAAGAGACAATGTGAATTGTACCTCAATCTAAAATATAGTGCCTTACAATAAAGAATACTTTTGGCAAAAATGACTGAATTTTTTATTATTATTTTATATATATATATATATATATATATATATATATATATATATATATATATATATATATATATATATATATATATAATTTTATTGGAATTCTGATGTATATGAAGGATTTCGATTCGTTTATTGTTATTGCAGTTATATTGTGCTGTCACATCTCACAAAGGTGAATGAGCATAAAAGGCTTAAGGTAGGAATGTAATCAGGTGTGTATAAATTTGATCATTTTTATTATATCACTTGATATTCAAGAAATAATATGGGTTGTCTGTTGCATCAAAAAAGTAAGCTGAATCTAAAGTGTAGTACTTATTATGGCAATGCGATTGTTTTTGTCAATGAGGGCTTTAATCAATGAAATTTATAACGCTATAAAATTTATGCTAGAGCTGCTAAAAGTATTGAAATGTTTAAATTGTGGTACCTGTGCTCTCATACCCATTGTGGCATTATATTATGTTGGCTGATGAAAGTTAAGATTGAAACGGCAATGTCCTTCAGTAGCATTGCCAATAGGTGGTAGTATAATCCAGTAAATGTGAAACTTTTTTAAAAAAAATTTTAAATATATAAAACTGGCATAAGTATTTAGTTTTATGCCAGTGGTTAACTGTCATTGAAAATTATTTTTTTTTCACTGTAGTTGAGTTTTATGCTTTAATAATGATCAGTGTTTGCACCTAGGCAAACTCTATGCAAACAAATTACTAACCCTTCAAACCTCATGGAGACATCCAGGGCAGAGACTTAATCACGAGCATTCAACCTGTCCAGTTAAAAAAAATAATAATAAAATGTCCCTGGGCTGATTCTTGTCCCAGTAAATCTTTGACACACTATCTTCCGCCCTCCTGTAAAAGCAGGAAGTGCTGTGTGCATCTGGCCCTGAGCCATCAGAAGCAGGTGATAGGAACAGTGATCAGTGTGCTGGGTGTGGGTTAACAGGGCTTCTCAGACCACATAGCTACAGCTCATATAACACTCGAAAGATCCTGGAAGCAATGCGGCTCAGTGTTTTTTGGGCCAGATGCTCTGGTGTGGTGTAGTTTCCAGATCTAGTTGCTCTCTCTCTTGCTCTGCTTCATAAGGTCATGGACTCATGAAGGGATTCCCCTCATTGTCCACTGAGGCTTTCAGAATGCAGATGGAATGTCTTCAGTTTTTGAAAAACACACCCACGTGCTCCATTCGGACCGACTTGACTGGCCAGAGGCTGCACTTGTTTAACGCTCTCATTGGCGGACGTTTCTCAGGCGAGAGCATAACCTTTGTAGACGGTAATCACTGAAAGCTGTGCCATGTCAGAACTCTGAAGAACCCACTAGATGTCAGTGGTGCATCTGTGCACATGAAGAATATTTCATAGGGATACAAACTTAAAATCCCTAACCTTTTCGCTAGGGTTGGGGCTACTCTTTGTTCACAGCTCTTTTGTGTGAAATGATATTAAGACAATAATCAAAGATTGTGGAAAAATAATATTATTGGAGCCAACATTACTGACAAAAATAAGTCACTCAAACCATGACTTGAATCCATTGTATAATTTGTGTTTACTGCATACCAAAGAGATACCAATAACATATAATTACTGGACATCAAAACAAAACTAATGACAGCCATCAAGACAGGAATTCACTGTCCAACAGGCCTGGCCAGGTTTGTTTTTTATGACATCAGGCTGAATTGCGTTTTTTGAGACTGAACTATTGGAGAGAACACAATACTTCATAATTCAAAGGCACTACAAATGTATTTGGATTTGATTGTCAGTAAGCCTTGAGTTCACAATCATGTTCAGTTATTAATGCTCTGTTGCTTGACGTGAAGCAAATGTGTGACCTCGAAAGTTGGCACTGAACGAAGTGTATATTTTTGTCTGAATTTCTGTTTGTACTGGACTGGTTTCTAAAACATAACTCAAAACTAAAACAAAAAATCTGAACAGAGCACTGCCACAGGTTTGTGCCTGTTTGATGTCTTTGCTCTACAGTTCAGTGTGGCATCATTCTCAGCCAATAATCCATATAAAATGCTATACAGTATAACATTAGGATTCAACACACAAACCAGCACAGACCATTTAAAAGTGACAAAAATGAATTCTTTCACTTCACGTGCGCTCAAAGTGGTCTTAAGTGTACACTTCATGAAGGTCACATGGTATTTGTAAAAGGCAAAGCCCATACATTTCACCTAGGGAGTACTAGCCTTGAGAAAAGCCTGCATTTAGAGAAGCTGAGTACTTTCCTAATGAAGTGTGCGGCTGGCATTTATGTTTAGGGGGCCCACACAAAGACAACATTATAGAGGTGTCAGCTTCTTGACTAAGCAATACTTAAAAAAACAGTTTGAACACCTCACACCTGACACGCAAGGCCCCACTTTATATATTACCCGGAGTTAATGAAGTGACACCTGGCTGAAAATAAGATATTATACTGCAAATATATTAAAAACAAATTCAAAATTAGTTGGAAAATTCCTTGTATTTTATTTAGTATGACTCTTGATTTATGAGTGTAGGTGTGTGTGTGTGTGTGTGTGTGTGTGTGTGTGTGTGTGTGTGTTTGTGTATGTCTGTGAGAGAAAGAGGGGCTGCCAGGAGCACTTCACAGGCTAAGCAGCCACACAGACAGAGTGACAGATGAGAAAGGCTTTGTGAGAGCTGAGATTATATACAGACACACACACACACACACACACACACACACACACACACACACACACATCGAACCGTGCCATAGCTATCATGCAACCCAATCTACCGATCAAACACATTTCTCAAATACCAAACTATAACGATGGCTGTCAAATTTTTAGTAGCGACAGACACTGACTCCTATCTGTAAACCCTGTCACGTAAGGGGAAACGTCCTCGGGAGAATCAGACTGTCCGTCTCTGTGGTGTAACTCCCACTGCTATTTACCACTACTGTGCCTCTCAGAGTAATCTATGTCTGGCCTGGAATGACTTTAGGGTCTGGGATTAAGTGTTGTAAAAGTGTGTGTGCGTCTGTGTGTGTCGTATACGTATATTTAGTATACATGTTTATAAACTGTATGTCAGTGGCTTCTGCGGCTGCTTATAGATCACATGTCCTCAGGGGATTGTTTCCAGAAGTTGGAGGGAAGTGTACACATACATACATACATACATACATACATACATACATACATATATGTATACACTACACTATTTATGTTTGTGTATGTGTAGTGTAGATGTGTGTACATAACCAACATGTCCAAAATGTGTTCCATTACTCCAGGCTCCTGATAGTGTTCCACATGTCATCTGGTATCACATATCAGCCCTATATTACTCAGTACAAAATTCACTCTGCAACCCTACGCACAACTAACAAAGAGCAAACAAAGACACGGGGCACGGTGTACTGCTACTTTTGATCAGTATTACACCGAATGAAAAATGAGAACAGCTATAGCTAAACGATGCGATGCTATCCAACTCGATTTGGACTCGCAACCTTCTGTATTAATGTGGTTGCTTTAATTGCTTTCGTGTGTTTTTCTGGCAGACTGCTCATTGTGTTTTAAGGCTGCATAATTGGTAGTAATCACAATGCAGCCCCGATACTTTCAAAGAGTTTCTGAAACCTCATTGCATGCCTTATGGATTTGGCCTGACACAGGGAGAAAGGGCCAATCCAGCTGATAAAGAGCCTGGGAAAGCTAGAGGCCTTAGTTATATGTGGGTTATAAGCATTCCTCATATGCCACAGCTCTTTAAGCCCATGAATCTGAATGCTACTAAAATTACTGTAACAAATCACTACATCTGCTTGTCGCTAGGAGTTTTGTTTCATTAGCCATATGGTTTTTCCATCCAGTATTCCCAATTTATGGCCTTTGGTTCTGAGGAGAGGAGAAAAAAAGAAAAAAGAAGTCATCAGGTTTGCTTCATGAGAAAAATTAGGTTCTTATGTTTTGTGAAGTCTCTTTAGACCCACACAATAAATATATCATCTAACCTCCTGTTTATAATATGAAGACATTTCTGAGATAATCTTGGAGATAATGAAAAGTTTTAATTAAGTGAGCGTTCAGTCCAGTTTTTGTCCAGTTCCCTAGGACCATCTGACCACAAAATAGCGAGTGAGAACAATGCAGATGGATCAGATTCACAAAATTCAGTGCTCTTCATTTTACTACATTTAGGTCAGGGGTTAAACTGATTTGTGTAGAGAGTGTGTGTGTGTGAGTGCGTGCCTACTGTATATATCTAACTGTACAAAGAGTTCCTGTTCCTGTTTCTTTTTTACCCGAATTTGTTTGCTGCATTACTTTAAAGATAGAACAAATAGCAGAATTAATGGGACATATATAATAAATAGTAAATTGTATAAAATAAGACATGTACTAAAATAAATAGCTTTTATAGTTACAAATAAAGGCATGACCAAGTTGTCTACACTAGGTGCTGACTCAGCTACTTAAGACACATCTTACACATCTTATTGGATTGTAATTTTTTTTCTGAAACATGTTCACAAGAGAGTTTTCACAATTTGTCTCCTGAAGGTGTTTAATGTTTTTTGTCTTATGCATAGCTGAAATGTTTTATATAGTAATTTCAATTTTATGGATTTATTAATGACATAGACCTGATGCTTACATGCCGTTAAAACTCAATAAACACGCAAACAAACATCAAAGACAGAAAAAAGATCTGCCACGATTCGCTCTCTTTTTTTATTACTACACATACAGCTGTAATTTTAACAATGTTTTTAAATTTTTTAATTTTTTTTATGTCCACTCTAATAGAACATTTTTTTTTTCTTTTTAACTCGATAAACAGAAATAGGAGTTGCCGAATGCATCACCATTGCTCTTCTTTCTAAAACCACAATTTTTGCTGCTTTTGTTTTTTTGGTATGTAAACTATCTAAACTAATCTGCAGCCAGTAAGGACATGGTATTAACCAGACACACACGTCTTCTTTCTTTTGCCTTTTTTCCCCTCCTTTCCCTAGCCCTTGATCTGCCTCCTACATGTGCTCTAGCTCACATTCTCACACCCTCGTACAGAAAAAACATGCACTGACTCCATCCTCGTCCAGGGGTCTGGAATGAGTCTAGAGCATTGTCACTTAGACAGCACAAAAGGCTAAAGCAACACGAGTGGTCTAGCCCTGTTGCAGTACTTTCAGGTTTATCTCAACAGAACCTGACCTTCAGAACAAAGGCCTCTTTAAAGCAGAACCTATGTGCCTGATCTATTGGGATCTGTATCCATGTCTCTCCTCCTCCACTCTCATATATTAGCTTCCATGACCTTTCATCACGGCAGCTACACACACACACACACACACACACACACACACACACACACACACACATCCCCAACCCAATAGCTCATAAACACAGCCAGAACTATTATAAGGCTCTGCATTAAGAAAGAGATAGATCACAGAGACTAATGTTTTAGACTCCTCAGGGACGACTGACTGGTCCAGGTATAATAGTGAGCTTTTGAAGCGTAGCGCTACAGCTAATGTTGCTTTTAGTGAGCAGACGTGGAATGTTTTACATTTTAACTGTAGTTAAGTCCTCGTACACTTCACTGACGCTTATTGTTTTGTCATCAGGATTATTAGCATGCCAGCTGACCTCCCAAAGTTCTTTGGAGAAAAAGTAACTTACTATCAGTAATTCAAATCAGTGTGTGATTTGATGCAGATGCTTGATTTTTTTTTTTTTTTCTGAATCTGTATTGTAGCTTTTTGTTAGTACTTTGAATACATTTAGTCATTTACTCTTTTCTACATTAGCTGGAATAAATAATTCAAGTTGTACATTTAATTTATTATTTAGACAAGTAATAGAAGTTTTAGGATCCTCCTTCACCACAGTGAATAGTTGAGGTCAAGTCAAGAGGCTTTTATTGTCATTTCTACTATACACAGTGATACACAGTACAAACGAGACAACGTTCCTCCAGAACCCTGGTGCTACACTAAACAACAGAGCTACATAAAGTGCATCGAGTGCAACCTAGTGCAAACAGTGCAGACGAAAAACAGCGCAGACAGACAACACAAGACAACATAAGACAAAACACATAACCCAAGATAGCGCCGACCAGTAAACCTACTGTATACACCAACGAGGTTGCATATAATCCATGAACCATGCTGAGATTATAAACTCATAAAAGGTTTACTGTTGAAGAGACATGTTGATTGAGGAGGATTGATTCATTTTTTTCTTTTTTTGCGCAAATGTTATCATATGTCTTGCAAATATACTTGAAACATTTTATGAAATTGGAAATGTATCCGAATATTTAATTTAACCACAGGGTTTATCAGTTCATTTGATTACTTTTGTGTGTATTGTTTTTTGCATACCGAACAAACAAAATAGTATTTGCACTCACATTTCACATTTGTATTTGCTGACGCCCACAAAAGGCAAAATAAAAAAAAATTAAACAGCAAAATGAGAGCGAAATGGTAGGTAAAGGATTTCATCAGAGATAGAAGTGGAAGTTCTCTCATCTATACAAATAAAAATAGTATGTAGCAGAGTCACAGCACCTGAAAGGACTAAAATGTGGAACAACAAATTACAGAAACTACATTAAGTGACGTAGAAAAGAAAATGGTTTGGCAGTGAAATTGGAGAGGAAAATAAAACTACACCAAGCACCTCACACATGCTTTCGACATGCTCTTCGACTTCTCACACACTCTGGCTTGTTGGAAAAGCAAGGGGTTAATGTTCTGTATAGAAACTCGATGTATGCACAATGCTCAACAGTAACACACAGCAACCAAGGTTTACACAATACATAGTAGATTGAAACAAAAGATCGGTCACTTATTGGTCACTTAGTCCTGTCTCTGGTGTTGCACGGTATTAAAAGAAGATGCCGTATCAAACAAAGCAACTTCTATTAAAGCTGAACTGCTGCAGTCTTATTGCAGGCGCTCTTGTATAATATGGATATTTCTTTTGGATTAACAGGATTTTAGACCAGTTTTTATTGGGTACACACTACTGTAAACCATTCAGCTAATTAAAAAACACCTACAAAACCTGCATCACAATTGAAATCTTCAGACTAAGAATGACGATTCTTTATTGATCTCTAAAAAAACTCTACAGAAAGAAACTCTACAGACATTTTAATTGAGATTTTATTTTATTGCTAATGAGCCTTTGTGCTGACATGCAATATTTCGGCTTTTTTTTTTTTTTTAAATGTGCTTGTCTATTTATGTGTCTGGTTTTTCAGTGCTGTCTACTGTTTATTGTACTGTCTATTTGTTTCCTGTCTTGGCTGCAGACTGTTATATGTTACATCTGCAGATTGGAGCCACTTGAGAAACGCAATTTCATTCTGCTTTACTCCTTGCATCCTGGCTAAATGATAATAAAGTTCACTTTGAATTTAAGACACAACTCTAGGGGTGAAGCTAGCAAGAGCTCATTTATGAGAATAAAGCTTAGATAGGTTTGATGTTCTGCTATGTAGATCTTCTGCACCCCTGTTGATTCTGAAGACTGTTCTGTTAAACATGTTTAGTAACAGAGATGTTAGAACCATGTTTTTGCTGAAAAAAGTGGAGTTTGAGGGATAGCTAACTACACAGGTGGTGCTGAGAAAATAAGAAATGGAAATACTCTGGTTTAGTAAAAATATAAAGAGGTACATAGATGGAGAAACACATCTGATAGGCTACAGCGCTGGCATCAGGGGAACCAATCAGCACAGGGACAGAGTTTTGTGGCTGAACTCGACATTTAAACACATTTAAAAGCGAGGCTTAAACAACTGTGTTGAATCAGCTATATGTGCTGCTCCAGTATTATAAAATGATCAAACAAATATTGTTATAGTGTTCAGCCAAAATGCAATAGTTAAAACAAGCATGTAGAATACACTCTGTACTGTACACCCCCCTCACTGAATGTTCCTCCTTGAGGCACTCACCTCTACACATCCACACACACACACACACACACACACACACACACACACACACACACACACACACACACACACAGCCTGGGGCAATCGGTTCAGCCGTTGCTGTCTTGAGCACATTACTGTGCCAATATAAATCAGTGGCTGGTTGCATCTAACATGAGTAATGAAAACAGGCATGACAGATTAAAACACTCTCTCACCATCTCTCTCTCGTTCACTTAGCCTATCTCTCTCTCTCTCTCTCTCTCTCTCTCTCTCTCTCTCTCTCACACACACACACACACACACACACACACACACACACACACACACACACACACTCACTCCTTCCCTCCACTTGCCAGCACTCCACTCAGCCCACAATGCAAATGGCACACACTCCATAATAATGACAAAAAGGTTTTGGCTATTAAACACAGAACATCAAACAAGAGAGCAATAAGGCAGCCTGCTGCAGTGCCGGAGGAGAGCTGAGAGCCAGCAAAAAGCTTTCACAACCCATATGGCCTTATTCTTCTCCTTATTACTTATTGCTGAACAGCTGCAGAAACATGAAAGAATTTATAATGCAGTCTCTACTCAAGATATATCTGGGCGAACAGCAGCCATGCGGGGATATACTGACCCAGGGATGAATAAGTATACAGCAGGAAACTGCAACAGGTTAAGAAAGCGATTCATGATTAGACCGAGTCAGTGATCTGAGTGACGGCAAAGTTTTTAATATTAATGTTAATGTCACCCGAATGAAATATGAGCTAAAGGTGGAAAACAGAAGGGATAAATTACAGCGCGTTTCCTTTGCCTACAGAAAGAAAGAATAGCTGTTGCACATGAAGGCTTTAGTCCAGGTAAACCTGCTGGGCTACACAATTTATTTCCATAATTATGGGCTTATTATTCAATCAGTGTGAGTCTGTGTATGAAAACAGATGGCTGTGTGTGTATATATATATATATATATGTGTGTGTGTGTGTACATGTGCTTGTGTGAGGGTTTCACCAATTATATGGCCCAAAGGTTGGCTTTTTTTTTGGGAAATCAACCACAGTATATGAACTCACATACAGAAGTGATTAGCCATGTGAGTGTGTGTGCATGTATGTCTTTGTGTGTGTGCATGTGTGCTCACACATGTGGCTGTGTGTATGTATATGAGGGCATGGGGCAAGAAAAAAATTCCCACAAAAATGGTTGCTATGGTTTCTGTTTGGGGCTTGGATCAGATTCCTGACTACGGCAGAGCCATTTGGGTCATAAACCACAGAGGGTACTAATGAAAACAACATGGTTCTCCTGGCAGTGTGTGTATGTGTGCATGTGTATGTGTGTGTGTGTGTGTGTGTATGTGTGTGTGTGTGTGTGTGTGTGTGTGTGTGTGTGTGTTGAGGAAAGGAAAACTCAAGAGAAAGGGAGGGATTGGGAGAAAAATTTCAATTGTATCTTTGTATGTGCCTGTCCTCTTTAATTTTCTGTACACGTGAGTGTGCATGCGTTCGTGTGTGTGTGTCTGTTGTTACTCTGCCCTATCCTCTATCCTCATGGTCATGTGACCTGGCTTTGTTTTGGTGCAAGACAAGAAGGTGCTGAGATGTGCACATGTTTCCTTCTAATAGTTTTAATCTAACAATATAAGTGAATTAGTGAATTAAAGCAGAGTGTATAAAATGTAATTTTAAAACCTGTAATCCAAACTCAAGATTACAAGAATAAACTCAAGAATGAAATAAAAAAAAAAAAAAAAAAAAGCCTGTAGCACATACAGGAACATCTACGGGCACAAATATGGAAGCTAAAAGCCTCTTCGTAGCGGGAATACACATGCGCAGCCCGATCAGTGGATAAGAATCTTTGGAACTGAGTAATTTCTCTATTTCATTAATGGAGCCTGGCTGAATATAGATAATCTTTACATCACTGGAACTCCAGTCATGCTTGCAGGTCTCAACAGGGGGTTGCTAAGTGTGTGGTGTGTGTATCTCTGCATGTGAGTCAACGTTACGGGCCTTAATTGCTGCCCAACCTTATGTTTTTTTGTGTGTATATTTTTATTGGACTTCTGAGTTATTGGTCCCAATTATAGTAGAGCAACTTCTGCTTGTGTGTATGTGAGCTTGTGTTTGTGTGTGTGTGTGTGTGTGTGTGTGTGTATGTGTGTGTGTACCTAGCATGTACTCAAACTTAATTAGTTCCCCAGGGCTACCACTGTTTGACACTGGCGTGTCAAGCCCCCAATCTACTGTTTATTTATTTTGAGGGGCATGGGGTAGCACTCAACAAGGTCTCGGTCTTTTGCGTCCAACGCTCCTGATAAAACAAGTAAAACCTTTTGTGTTAAACCACTGAAGCGGCTCAACTATTACCATCAGAACAGAAACACCATAAAGACAGATTCATAGGTTGGTCAGTTCTCATTGGACTCGGCGTGGGTTACACAAATATAGCCATGCAGAACACAGCTTCTACTAAGAGCTCAGCCCTGGACTCCAATCGAAAAACACTCTGGTTTACTAATGTTTTAGATTTTTCATACATTTCCATACTCTGAAAAGAATCTCTAAATTCACAAGAATGGAGGTCTAAAGCCAGTAGTTTTAGAACACTTTCATGCATTTTTTATTTAAGGGTATTTAAATATTAAAAGCATGACAATAATAATAATAAAAAAAAACATTCAATAACTTCACTCATGACAAAGTTTTTTGTTGCAAATATAGGAAAATAATTGCTTTTTACTTCATTGTTTTAGTGTTTAAATGGTTGATTGAGTAGGTAAGAAAGAAAGCATAACGCTGTTATGGAAAATGACCTCAGATGGGGTGGTGTGATGCGACCCGACAGGAGGTTGCAACTTCTGCACATCTCTAATCATGTAATACTACCACAGAGATACGATAAAAAATTATCAAATATTAGAACATGTACAAATCTAAACTTGCATTTTGCTTTGCAGCTGTAACTGCTGTCAGATTCGAGCAAGTTGGCGAGTAAAACTCGATTAAGTCCACCATTTGTAAGAAATGCTTTCATATCTGTCTCCTTCCTATTGTTAAGATCTGGGTGAGTTGAGTTAAAGTTTGTTAAGTATTGGTTGTAGTTTTGATTTGGGGTATTTAGTCACATTTAAACCAGAGGTACCAATAACGGGGTTGTGAAAATGGAGGTGTGTATGTTGTTTTGGGCTGTTAGAAGGTTGTTAGAACTGCCTATTAAACAACAAATCAGCAAAAGGTTCTTGCTTTGCCTCTCTTTGCATACTGGCTGTATACTGTGTGTGTGTGTGTGTGTGTGTGTGTGTGTGTGTGTGTGTGTGTGTGTGTGTGTGTGTGTGTGTGTGCGCCAATCTCAACCATATGTGCTTCTTTAATTCTTTCATTCAAAACTTTTCCCCCATTTGCTGTTTAATAAATTCTTGGGAAGGCTCAAGATTTTGGAGAGTGGTTATTTGGATTTGTATTTATTCAGCTGGAAGAGCATCAGGTACTAATGTCAGATGAGGAGTCAGTATTCTAATTAATCCAAAATGTGTTCAGTGCGATTGGGGTCAAGGATCTGTGCAGGAATCTCAAGTTCTATTACTCGAACTTTGTCAACTTTGGCCTATTATGACAATGCATCTCACACAACAAGACGTAAAGAGGGACTGTATGTATTTACATGTACAGGGTAAAGAATGCCAGCCACTTTCATGAAGTTCGAAGGAAAGACAGATGAGAGAACTCATGGACGACCAACAACAACAAATGTAAACTTTAGTTTAGCTACTTGAACAATGCCTGTGCTGTGCATCATGTGCTTCAGGAAACATTAAAAGGGAGAGGTTATGCCTATCCAACGGTTCTATGATATGGCACTCGAATGGAGAAGAAAACAGAATAGAAAAAATTAGCACACTCACTCACACACACATATTGTGTACATATTTTAAATTGATATCAGAGCCGTGAATCCCTAAGTGAGGCATAAAGGGTGGAGGCTTTTCGATGCGAAACAGATGTTGCTCACACACAGATGTTGCACACGCAAAGACAAAGACAAAAAGACAGGGATAATTTTTTTGTCGGAGTAAATGAAATGCCAAAAAAAAAAAAGAAAAAGCAAAAAAAAAAAAAAGAAAATTTAAAGACTAATAAATAGTGTGATAATTTCACATCCATGCCCATGAACACACTTAACCACTGACATAAATACACACAAAATGATGTTTTCTACAGCGCAAACTGGAATGATGACACCAGATTTCAAACTCTTTTGAAAGGTGTTTCCAAAGTGTTCTTCAACAGCCCACTCCAAACACACACACACACACACACACACACACACACACACACACACAGTCTCTATCAAACTAGCCTTACCCCAAAAGCAGAAACAAGAAGTGGTAACTTTGAGGTGCTTGGGTTTAAATCCACAACCATCTGATCAGTGACCCAGAGATTTGATCACTGCCACTTTTACCCTAGATTGAATGAAGCCAGCCAGAAGTAACACAAAGGTATTTGTGTTAAATGTGTTCCATTTTATTCAATTGAATTCATTTTTATTTGTATAGCGATGTTAACAATAAACATTTTTTCCTCATAATGGCGAAATGAACTTAAATTATTGTCTTTTTTGATCGTACAGATAAGAGCAATACATCATTCGAATCTGTAAAGGGTCTACTTTTATCTGTACACTCTCATAATAACAGCAAAATGCTGTGCTTTTGTAAAATTAAGAAAACAGACAGGGGGCGCTCTCTGCCATCTCTGTCATCTCTCTTCACAAACTCAAATAAAACAACCTGATTCTCAGTGAATACTTGCCTCACAGACATATTAAACATATTTATAAAAAGCTTTCAAAACGTCTACTTTTAAATAAACCAATTCACATCGAATAGTCACAACAATCGGGATTTAAATGTTTTAATCGATTGACAGCCCTAATATTAATATGATGTGAGGTTCAGTTACCAGTGTGACACTAAAACAGGTAGTAATAATAGTTACTTTTTACTTTAAAACATGTCAGAGCCCAAACTTCTTTACTTTAACTTGAGTAAAAAAGTGTAGTCAGTACTTCAAATTTTTAACAGAGTATTTTGAAACACGAGTATCTGTACTTCTACTTAAGTGAAGGATGTGTACTTTTGCCATCTCTGATAGCATGTAAGTTTACTTAGAATTAATTTACTATACTTTTAGGCTTGGCATACTGACCTTCCCACTGCACCTACTACACCTGTGACCTACTATTTGCAGAAATAGGGTTCTGAGTTACAACACTCACTTGTTACAGTAAATGATGGTGACAGTCCACTACGGAATACATGCCAATGCCTAATGACATGGCATAGGTCACATAGGAGGAATTCCCCTACAGCTGAGCCACGAACTCAGGAATCATCTCAATAACACAGGAGCCTAAAGCTATCAGATGGGAAATTCCTCCCACACTTACACTCCTGCACTTACACACTTTGTTATACACCTTTTTTTACATTCACAAGCCTTTGCCTTGCCAATTTTTCTTCTTCCCACTAGTAAAATTTTCTTTTGTATTAGTTCATATCTGTTCTGTTTCTGCAAGAATATACTGTATATTAAAAGTTTGTTCTTCTAGGTGTCATGTTTAAATCAAAATAAAGATTATACTGAGAATTTCTGTGCTACATAAATCACACATACGACATAGGACATTTCCAGAAAATTGAAACCTGTAACAGCCAATAAACAAATACAGCAAGCAGCATAGCAATATGGCAGAACTCTATTATCATTATAAAAATATTTCTTGGGGGGTAAAATCTCTATCAGATGTTTAAAAAAAAAATAACATGGACGTTATTTTATTACACAATCTCACCGTTAGCATATAAATAAAGATGGGAGTAAAAATGCTACTCACCAAAGTGTTACTAGAATGAAACACTGGCTCTCTTTTTTCCTGTATATAGCAGTTATTTTGCATTCACTGGTGCAAGTTTCTGCTAGTATCTTCAGTATTCATTATATCCCCCAAAAATCTTCCCAGTGAGAGGACTTACTACTTTAATTTGCCTATATATCCAGGAAGCACTCCTGCCTGGGATAGGCTATGGATCCTCGCCAACCTGCCCAGGATGAATTGCTTACTGACAACGGATGCGTAAGAGGCACTGCTTTTGTAAAATGAAAAAATATGCTAAAAAAATTGTTTTGTTTAATGGTATCAATAGCGTTTTGGATCAGGTGCCGTCTTTAAGCAGCATCAACAGTCTGATTGATTGTAGGTGCAGATGAAATGATGTTTAAGTTTTATTTCAAATACTCCATTATCTAATTTTGCCTAATTTTTTATTCTCAAATGCTTTATTTTAATGTGTACATGATGAAATGAACCTAAAATGTTATTCTGCATTTTTTTTATATTTTTGGTTATACTGATTTGTTTGTACAGCTTTTTATAAAAGCGTACGTGTCCTCATGTTATATATTTTTTTTTGCTATATGCATCCTTATAAGAATCAAACTGGTTAAGTTACCAACACTTAATGGATACATGGAAATGGTTTATAAATACACTGTATCAGAAAGCATTTTCACATGAGTAACACTGTGAGGTCATTTCATTTCTGAAAATGAACAAAACCAGCATTGCTTCGAATCCAGTAATATATCGTTTAGTTATTATATATACAGTTGAGTGAAGGATAGAGATCTTAGTTCACTTTGTATATGCTGGCACAGACAGAGGTCCCAGCTGGCATGAGCCTTTTTAGGCCCTTAAATGTTGCCCATTTTACTGGTCCTCATGTGGTTCTAAGCCTCCATTACCCTGTCCACTGAGACCAGTGTAGCCACAGCCATTAACATTCACTTTGTTAGAATCAGGTCTAACAGACGGTCTGGCTCTCTCATTACCCAGTTCTCATTAGTCCCCACCAAAGCCTCTCTCTCTCTCTCTCTCTCTCTCACACACACACACACACACACACACATACAGAGTGGCCTTTGTTGTACAAGTTTATGGGGCTTAGGGAGGGTCTGTACTGTTTGTTGTCCATAAAAAAATAAAAAAAACTCTCAGCTGAAACAGAACTGCCTGGTTTGAAGGACAGAGGAACAACAACATTTTCAGCACAAACTGCACCTAAGAGTTCAATAATATACTCAGGCACAGTTTGTACACATTTGCAAATCTACTAGCATCTGTTCCTGCATTCAGGTTACAGAGCTTTTTTTTTTTTTTTTTTACTGTTATCAGCTGCAACAGTTATGCCCATGAGATGAAACATAAAAAGATACTGACTTGACTGTGTAGGTGTATACTCCTCACACAGCGCTTCCATTATGACAACACTATGCAAGACAAGATCAGGCCTTGATGTTTTGGGTGGCAATGTGACAGTATTGTTATTGTGTTAATGGCATCAGGGCATCTGATCGGCATGCTAACTGAGTAGATAGAGAATAGGTTTATCTGACACTGACACTACCGCTGAGGTCAGACGAGACAAAATAAGATGTAAACTAGGAAAGTATGTGGATTCTGGAAATCTAAAAAGGACATCTAAAAAGGTCTTGTCACAATGTGTAAATGTTTGATAACGCATGGACAGACAAACATCAATTTCTTTAAATAGAAATAATTAAATACTGTATGGTTCAAAGAAATACAAATAAACATGATTGGAAGCACCAGAACTACTTCTAAGGTTCAAACAAAATAAAAATAAAATCTCTTAGTTTTCCAAATCTTTCAGAACAGAGGGAGGATCTTTGCTCTCTATCAAACAAGGAAGCAGGTAATCAATTGCAAGGCATGATATTGTCAAAAAGGAAAGGATGAGCTCGATGCAAATGTAATAAAAAGCAGGCAGACAAAATAAAAATAAAAAACTGTAGTAAAGGTTAGAGTCAGAGAACATCTGAATGTATGTCGGGATATCAGTACATAGAAACCAGGAAACAATCAAATCAACGGTCTGTCAAAACCAGAATAGCAATAATATAAATAAAGACTTGGTAAGTTTAGAGGTTTGCAGAAATGAGTGTTAACTTCAAGATGAGCGCTTGGATGAGATGAGTGTGCCCTATATATGTGAATAGGGACAGGTGAGTGTATTTAAAATATCTGGGAAATGTGAGCATTTTAAATATCTTCCAGTTGGATAAACCAATATTTGATTACAGGAAATACTTTGGACAAATTCTAATCTCCGATTTGTTTTCCACATCAGCATTATAGGAAACATGGCTAGCACCAGGACTTTTTGATCCAAACAATAGTTGCTAGTTTATTTTTGCTCAAAAATCAGTTAGTTTATTTTTTTGACATCAAAAAGAACACTCCTGTTTGCACCACTGGCAACCTCTGTCATTTACAGAAGATTTATTTTTGCTGTTTTTAGAGCTTATAAGTTTAGTGTTAGGTATTGTGTTGTGTGTTTTGTGTGTGTGTTCTATCACAAAAAAAAACCTCCAGCAGACAGTATTTACCATGCTGAGCTTAAAAAAACATTCCTCTTCCCTTTCATTGCTTTCCTCATTTCTCTGCTCATTCTCGACCTTCATCTGTTTGGCAGGAGTGTACAGGAGTGTGTGAGGTGGGGCTAAATGACAGGTTAAAGGCTGCAGGGCACCAGCAGTTAAACATCAGTCCAGTCCCACCCCCCCTTTTCAACCCCACACACTTTGCAAGTCTCTTTTGCTCTCTCTCTCTCTCTCTCTCTCTCTCTCTCTCTCTCTCTCTCTCTCGCTCTTGTTCACTCAAACACTCCTCTCTAGCAGCCTAAAGATGGAGAGATAAGTAGGCACAATGCAAGCCTGTGTGTCTTTGTGTGTGTGCGTGTGTGTGTGCGCATGTGTGTGAGATAGACAGGCAGTGATTTTAGAGCGATCACTTATCCTTATGGGGTCAGGCCAGGAAATTCTCTCTAATGACACGTGTCTGCGTCTCTTCTCTTGTGTGCTGAGTTATCAGAAAAGTGATACCTCTGCTTGTCAGGATAGGGGTATGACAATAAAAACAAACCCTTTCATATACAGAGAGCCTTCACATAGCGGACAACTTTAATCCCTTTTAATGACAGACTCTGATCTTTTAAAATAGTACAGAAACTTTAGGCAAACGTGTGTGAGGGAGTAAAAGAAAAAAACAAAAGAGAGAAAGAGACAGAATGATATTTCTTCCCAGGTGGATACAAACGGTTGCCAAATTCCATTAAAGAACATCATGTTTGTCTTCATTTTGTCACTGGTTGATCCTGTGTCATGATCCAGGCTCCGTTCACACAATCTTTCCACTAGGATTCCACTCACATGATACAGACAAGAAGATGGAAAAGAGGTGTGGAAGTTGAATGTCTCTTACTAGGCTGGTTGTGTCATTGAAAGAAATAAGAACATCAAGTTCACAGATAGATGCGTGGATATCACCCTGCCTTCCACACACACAAGAGAAAGAAATTACTTTGAAAATGAAGGAATAAAGAAAAGGGAGGTGGAGAGAGATAATGAGATAAATATGTCTACGTGTAAGCATGCAGTGTCTGAGGTTGTCTGTGTATGAGTGTGTATAAATGTGTGTGTGTGTGTGTGTGTGTGTGTGTGTGTGTGTGTGAAACATTAAAAGATGAAATGAAGAAATGAAAAATGGTAACAGGCTAATGAAGGATTAACACTTGAGGAAACAAAAGATAAAGGTCAAAGGTGAAGGGTCTTTGAAAGGAGAATTCTCTACAGCTGGACGACTTTTTTTTTTTACAGCAATTTATCATCATCATGCTCTCTTTCTCTCTCTCTCTCTCTCTCTCTCTCTCTCTCTCTCTCTCTCTCTCTCTCTCTCTCTCTCTCTCGCTCTCGCTCTCTCTCTCTCTCTCTTTCTCTCTGTCTTCATTCCCTTTGCCAGAACCACAACACAGCATGCAGTGTAGTATTGTCTGAGTGAAGATGTTTGATGCATGTGTGTATGTGAGTGTGGGTGTAGACCTGCTGCCTCAGCTGGTACATAAATTGTGAGATCAAAGCTTTGACCACCTGAACACAGGATTATCTGACTGTTCCTTTGTGCCACTTCATAAGTGTTTTCTTAATAACATGCCATTAGACGTGACACAGTTTGATGGCATTTTGAGGGGAAATGCTTTTCTGGGTATAATCTTTTAAAGTAAAGGTATATTATATGGCAATAAATTTGCACTGCAAAAAAATAGAGATCTTAAAAAGTGAAAATACGTTTAATACAATAAAATACATTCGTAGATCCGACAAGTATATATCTAAAAAAATAAAATTGTTAAACTTGCATCTCAAATTTTTTCTTCTTTTTTGGCTATTGTAAACTGTTAACACAGTGTTGGAGGCACACATTTGTATAAGATGGCTTTGGATTTTGGTGGCATTTCAATTTTCCCTCACATGAACTAGAAATCCCAAACCTGTTCCAGCCTAAAAATCACACAAAGCAAGCATAAAGATATGTTTTATGGTTTGAAGTGGAGGATCCTAAGTGTCCTGCTATAGAGCTTTGACCTCTGACATTTGGAATGAATTGGAATGATGACCACACCCCAGGACTCCTCATTCTACAAATAGTAACTTACAGTTCTAATGCCCCAGTGGCTGAATGTGCATAAATCTCCACTAGCATACTCCAAAATACCTTCTCAGAACAGTGGAGCAAACAACAGTCTGCATATGTCAGTGAACTAAGGAGACCAATTGCTGGAGTTTTGGGAGAGGAATATTGTCCCGTTTATATTTGATACAAAACTCTGGATGCTCAACAGTCCTGGGTCTTCTTTGTTGTATTTTACATTTCATGATATAAAAAATGCCTTTGCTGAAAGGTTTGTTGTATTCCATGCAGAATGCAATTTTTGCTGAAATATACAGTATAAGGCCCTAATGCATCCCAATACCATCAGGTTTCTGGAGGTGTTTATATACCCCATCTTTTTCATTACAGTTTTTAATGCAGTGTTGCCTGAGAGCCCAAAGATCATGAGCCTCTAATATTGATTCTCACTCTTGTCCCTTGTGCACATAGATTTCTCCAGATTCTCAGAAAAATGTTATATTATGTACTTTAGGTTATGAGAAGTCTTCACAATTTGAATTTGAGGAAATTGATTCTGAAATTGTTCACAGTTTTTGCAGATTGTTGAACCTTTGCCCATCTTATACTGAGAGATTCTGCCTCTCTAGGATACTCTTTCTATACCCAACATCTTACTGTCCTGGTGCCACTTAATTAGTTGCAAAATGTTTCTCCAGCTGTTTTTTTTTACTTTTTCCAGCCTTTTGTTGCCCTGTCCCAATTTTTTTAGCTAGAATTAAAAATTACCTTATATTTTCTTTAAAATGATACATTTCAATTTATTGTTCTGCTGTGAATAAAATATAGTTTATGAGATTTGCTATTTTTCTTTTAATCTTTATAATATATTATAATATTATAAATAATTCTGGTGATTACTTCCATGTAAAAATGTGTTTTTTTGTTACAGATTATACTCTTTTCTTAGTATTTACATTGTATTAACAGCAAAGATTCTAATACTTTTGCCATAAAAAAGGGCATAAGAGGTTCAACTATGGAAAGCTTATTTGAATAAAGAGACATTAGATATTATAAGCGATGTTAGATACTTCCCAGTAACATGACCGGTGGGCCACAATACTATCTTCACTACTCATTGGAAGGTTGAAAGATAGAAAGTAAGATAATGAAGGGAGTAAAAGCACTGGCCGTGTTTCTTTGCAGGCCGAAGCCCGAGCAGTTATGAGAAAATCAATTTAACTAAAGGCTATGCATGACAGCAGCATCTGGCAACGTGAAATGGGAGACGGCACCAGAGGCCAGCTGCAAGGGCACTCATGCCTTTCATCTCTTACTGTGTTTGTGTGTGTGTATGTGAGTGTGTGTGAGAGAGAGAGAAAAATAGAATTAAAATTGAATGTGTGTATAAGCTTGTCCTTTTTTTGCATAATGTGAATGATACACAGCAGAAATCTCGTACTTTCAATCCCTTAACAGCCTCAGCTCAGACTCTCAGAGTCCCTAATTTACATGTACTACACGAATCTTCAATTCTGAATAACTGATTTCTCCCTACATGCAACTCATGCAGTTTGTTTGCAATCTTGTAAATGAAACAGCAGACAAACAGTGATGAATCTCTAAACCCCCAACCATGCTCATTTACATATAAAGAAACTTGCATGTGATCATCAAATGCTGTTTTTTTAATGCAGATGCACAACTGACATTAATGTTTGTGTGTGTATGGAACTCAAACACGGAGCGAAAAATCTGCTAAAAGACCCAAAACCCAAGAAGTGTAAGGAACAAACTCCGGAAACCACATACTTCAGATCACACAATTCTCTCTTTTTTTCAGCAGAAGGCAATGCCATCATTTTGTATAATTTTGCTCTACATTTTGAGTGGGTGTTTGTAGTTTAGACCTGCACCATGCTCACGTTCTTCTCTTTGATGTGACAGCATGCATGAAGCAGCCATATGCGTTTGAAGCGAAACGTGCAGTTTAGACCTTAATAGTTGAGTTTCTCCTCTGTTCTTTCGCCATCACATCAGTCTCTTTCTTTCTGTCTTTTTTTTAACACTGATGCTTTGTAATCTTCCCGACCACCTGCTGCTTTGGAAACATTCTCGCCTTTTTTGTTATGGACACTCACCTGTCTTTAAAACCTCCTACACACTCTCTGGGCACATGCACCCCTGGCATGACTATTTGGCAGGTCTTACTTTCTTAACACATAATTAAACGAGATCTTTTTCACCACTGGAAGTGGAAATTGTTTAGCAATTTTTTGTGATCATCATGGACATTCTATTCATGCTCCATGCTGCATTTAAGTTTCATGATTTTTTCAAATGAGTTGAACTGTAGAAAGCATTGTAACAGTAGAACAAAAAACCCTGTACATTATTAAACTCAAAATGTGTACTGTACTGATATACTGGATGCTGGCATGACAGAATGTATGTATTCATGTAGGATTTTCCCTGTTCTTTCCCTGTTTGTTTTTTGTCTTTATTGTGAATGTTATGCTGATGGTATCCCAAATATCCTAAGTTGAGCAACCTAGTGAACCAATGTTGATTTATTCACTGATAGAGATCACTTTTTTATTTCCCTCTGGATAAGGGCGTCTGCTATATGCTGAAAATGCTGGCTAAAAATTTCAGAAAATATATTAGGACAATATTAATGATTAGAAGTGACATTTCTATAAAACTGGTTAAACTGACTAGTACAGAGGAAGGCTCTAATGAACATACATGTGAGTAATGACCACAGATGGGGGAGAGAGAGAGAGAGAGAGAGAGAGAGAGAGAGAGAGAGAGAAAGAAAGTATCAGATGAGCTTATTACTTTGAGCAGTGCTAAAAGCCCAGTGGCATAAGATACTAATGGACCCTGAGACAGCTGGGTCCTACTCAAACTCTCTCTCTCTCTCTCTCTCTCTCTCTCTCTCTCTCTCTCTCTCTTTGTCTCTCTTTCTCTCTCTCTCACACACACACACACACACACACACACACACACACACACACACACACACACACACACACACATAGTGCTCATACTATCTGCAGTCTCAAGAGGTAGACAGGGTCAAGGTCTCACATTTTTCTTCCAAACCAATTGCAATTACACTCCTTCCCCCTCTAACAGCCAGCCCACCACCTCATTTTAACCCCCTTTTTTTTTTTTTTTTTCTTTTTGGCAGTGAGAGAAGTTGGGAATTCCTCTTGTAGTGTAGAAACAGAAGCTGCCTGATCTGGGCAACATGGACAGACACTTAGATTGTTCCTTTAAATAGATGAAAAGAGAGAGAGAGAGAGAGAGAGAGAGAGAGAGAGAGAGAATGGGATGTTGGGGGCAGGATGACATCAAAATTCCCCTGATATTAGAGTTCCACTTAATCCTACATTGTTGTTGGATGTCAGCGAAAGCGAGCCAGCGAGTAAAAGAAAAAGTGGAAAGAAAAACTAGAGAATTACAGAGATGGAAGCCAGAGTCTGGTATTCCAGGCATTAGCAAACAAATACAACTTTCCTCTTGCTTTACTTTTTTTTCTCTAGCTTTCTTCTGCCTATTGCATCTAAATGGAGATGAGAGAGACAGGCCCATATGGGGAAATATTTTGAAGTAGTTTTCAATTAACCTTTGAACCCTGACCTGTGGTGTAAAACACAATGAGCTGCAGTACATTTTCTGCAATGCTATTTGACCACACACAGACACACACACACACACACACACACACACACACACACACACACACACACACACACACACACACACACACACACACATTCATTGACAGATTCCATTTATAACAAAAAAGAAAAGGGTATTCTAATCTATATACATTAATGACAATTATTAACAGGAGACAATTGATTGGTTATTTAGCAAATTACTACAAATGTTCCACAATGCTCTATAATGATCTTACCTGCAGCAAAATCTGTTATAAAATTATGGTACTCTGTGTCATAGCCATAACATTAAAACTATTGCCAGGTGAAGAGAAAAAAATGTATACAGGATACTTAAACGATTTGTTGCTAATGTCTTGGTGCCAGATACAACAGCAGACCTTCAGAGCTGTTTTGGTAGCACAAGTTCGACCTACACAATTAGGCAGGACACAACTGTCTGAGGTGTCATTTATTTACCCAAACATCCTGTTGATGGTATTAGTCATTTGCTTTGTATATCATTTTTTAATTTTATTATTTATATATTATAAAGAATATTTCTTGGTTGATTATCAAGGTTGCATGTAGCACATGGCTGTGTAGCTGCACAGTAGGCAGTTAAAAGGTTTACGTTTACTACCAAAGCAATAGGAATGAGAACATGTGATGAAAAGTATAGATAGAAATAAATGGCAGGGATACTGTAAAAGATAAAACTATTGAGGGTCATAGGATATTGCAACGAGTTTGTCCGTAAGTTAAATTAATGTTTTAGGAATGATGAACAAGAATAGTTTTGAGAGAGGAAAAGTTTTGAAAAGTTTGTGTATAAAGTAAGTGGTGATTGAACAACAAAAAAAAAAAACGTCGTTTAGTACATAGGGGTACAACAGGCACTTGGTCTGTCTTACACATTTCCTTTACTTCTCACAGCTAGTCATGATTTTCCATAGACCAAGATAAATAGTTTTTTTACCCACACACACCCACTCATCCACTTACTTGCACAGAAAATGATAAAACCATTCATTAATCACAGTCTCCCTTTCTGCCCTGGGAATTTTCCATGGGCTCCGTTTGAACACAGAGGTGTACTATTTTCCATCCGTTTGGACTCGGCATAAATTCCTACATCTCTCACTCAGTGTTATGACCTCCATACTGCTGGGGGTGATGAGTCGTGCTCTCCTTCAGAGACAGAGTCAATGCACAGGCACTCATCCCTGGCAGACACCATGGATCAAGCTGGTTTGAACTGAAGCCCTTTAGACCACAACAGGAATGTGAAGCTGTGTGGGTGGAGGTTGTGGTGCGGGTCCACGGGTTGGAAAGGTAGTGATGCATCTTATAAAATATGTTGCTCTTAACTAAAGTAATACAATTCAAATGGCAATTCTGTGCAAAGTAACAGACCTTAGACTTTAACGTCTGTTGACCTATCTGTTTAACTTCAAAATGTATGTGGAATTCCCTACTGTCAAGCATACAGAACAAAAACCTGAACATTTAAGACATTATGACAACAACTATGTTTCACTTAATCACTGTCTTGCTTGAGTGATCTTACAGAACAAAACTACATTTTTCTAACCTTTTCTCAAAAGGTTAGAAAAAGGTTTTTTAAATTCTCAATTCTTGCTCTACAGCAAAACATTTCCTGTTCTCATTTTTATTACATATGTCATTTCAGTACCTTTAACATGGAGAAAAGCATGTATATTTATATGTCAATAACACAAAAACCAATTGAAAACTGCGGCACAACAGGTGATACATTTCCTAACTTAATTATTATCTTTGACAACTTTAAAAATGTGGTCGAAGCCATTTACCCCTACAGCTAACTTTTGTATAAACTCTCCTTCAAATCCCATAAATCACAGATCATGAAATATAAATCTCACATGCTGTTTTAGCCCACTAACATTTATATTACTGAACACTCAGCCCTGGTTAGGTAGCAATATGAAAACAAACATCTCAACCACATCATATAGATGCATAAACCATGAATCAAACAAACATTGCTTTGCTTGTGGGTTAATTTTTATTTGAATTTCCTGAACTGGTCAGCGACAGTGGAAGCTGAAGCAAATGTGTTTCATTATTCTGGTAGTATAGTAAAAACAAACTGGCCCAGTTCTCACTAAATAAGCACTGCTGGGAGATTCATTACAGGCCAAAGGGCCCTGTAATCAACTCTGACCTTATCCAAACACACGCTCCAGAGCTCCAGTTCCAGAGTAATACACATGCAGCACAAATGCCCTTGAAAACCATATGACAAGTTTACATAGAGACATAATGATAAATATTTTTGGCATAATGTGAGATGTTGCCTTTCTATAGGGCCAATCTGTTACTGTGTTAGTATACAAAATCGAAACACCTTTAATTCAGATTAACATGGTCAAATTTTGAGATCCATATCATGCTTTATTGCTCATACATTATATATTATATATTATATATTACGTTATAAAAATGCACTTTCAGTTTGGGCATTTCAATGCCTGTGAAAATGGGGGAATTTAAGAACAAAAGCACAGCTATAAACATTTATATTGAATCTATGTATGGGAACAACTATGCAAATCATTTCCTTTCCCATGTCTGTGTTCAAAATGAAAACGACAAGCTGTGTGTCTGTTTTGATTTCCTATTGGTGAATATCTTAAACTGATACCAATAACTAAACAAATAACTACACAAATGCCCAGTGGTAAAAGCACTAAGTCTCTAATACAGTGGAAGTGTACTGGAAGACAACTGGTGATGCATGGGAGTAAAGAGATTAGCATCATTCATCAACAATCCAAATCCAAGAAACGAAACCCTGAATTTGAATTTTTTCTGTACATCTTCAATATCGAATCTTAACTATTATTTTAGCAGAAACCTGAATTTAGTTTCCAAAGCTACAAAGTTGGCGCATAATGCTTTACATTTTGAACTTAAAATCTCCTTGTTCTTGATGAAATTATTAAACTGTTGCTCTCTCATAATTAGCACTTTCTTAACAAATCAGTGACAAAAAAATGAAAATGCTTTTACTGCTAATAAAGAAAAGACTATAGATTATTTGGCATGTCACACCTAAAGCATTTGACCTGAGTTATATAACCTATATACCATATACCAAAAATTTTTAAGTAAGATAATCTTTTCAAAATTAGAAAAAATAGACTATTGTTCACACTGAAGAAAGCTGAGCTATGGTTTTGATTCTGCTTCAATGTTTTATTTTTACGTTTTGTTTTATTACATATTAAATCCTAATAAAAACTCTGTTTCTCATTTTAGTTTGCTTGATATGCCTCTCCTATCAATCTCTAATTAGTTTCTTGTCCTTCCTTATGAAACACTTTTGAATTTGTCATTTCCGAACTACACCACCATGAGACATGTTTCAGTTTAGCACTCTCGCTTTTATTTCTTTGCTTCACATTCCAGCAGGATTTTCTACATACTTTCTGCATTCATGCCTTTTCTCTAAATTTTCATCCTTTTTCTCTTACACTCCCTTCCTCATGCTATGGTAATCACTCTTGCTCTGAGGTCAGTTGGGCCAGATTGAACAGAAAATGAAATACATAGAAACTGAAAAACTTGAGTGGAATGCCCTTGCCTTGGGCATTTCCCAAATATTTTTAATACAATGAAGCCAATTTGCATCAAGATCGCTCCCCATGGCATAGGAGTGGAAAAGATTCTAATGCGCTAAACATATTTAAGCGTCAAATATCTTACCGCATCAACATTGAAAGGATCAAACCAGGGTAAAGCATTTTCCCACATAACCGTGAAAGTCCATGCATTTCCAAAGTGTCAGGATCATATTTAATTGATCTCACATCTGTAACTAATGATCATTTTATGACTCATAATGAGATTACAGCCACATAGCTAATGATTTGTGGTAAAAAGGAGCAACTAACTCCCAAGCAAAGAAAGTGCATATGGATAAAAATATATAAAGTATAAGAAAAATTCGAACTGATCTCTAATCGAACTGAGGACTGGAGATGCAGCTGGTACATTTATTGGAAGAGCTGCACCTGCACTGATGATCAATTTATATACTCCTCTGTAGTGAATCACTCACCTTCAGAAACATAGATAGAGAGAGAGAGAGAGAGAGAGAGAGAGAGAGAGAGAGAGAGAGAGAGAGAGAGAAAGTTTCACCCTGGAATCAGTAAACACTCTAATCTGGGTGGAGATGTTAAATAACATTTAGGGTATTTACACTAAGCCCTCAATGTGGACTGCTGTGAAACAAATGATACTCTTTGAGGATGAAACTAGCTGGCAAAGCCTCTAAACTTTGGTGTGTGTATTTGTTTGGTATACACAGTCACAGTCAAAGCAAAGAGTGATTATTTTGCCTTTTGGTGGAGCCTTAGATCATTAAGGTCTATTTGTCAAGGTCTGGAAAACAACACCCATTGCCTTTGTT
Source organism: Silurus meridionalis (assembly GCF_014805685.1). Taxonomy (NCBI): domain Eukaryota; kingdom Metazoa; phylum Chordata; class Actinopteri; order Siluriformes; family Siluridae; genus Silurus; species Silurus meridionalis. Next base: position 10,237,226 of record NC_060906.1, on the reverse strand, counting down.
TTTTGGACAACTTCATAATCCCTTGACACATCATATACCTACTAGGGATGGTAAGATTCATCAGTTTTCATTGGTGCATTGGCATAAACGTTAAACGTGTGATGCATGGTTTAAAAATGCATTGGATGCACTTGTTTGCATTTGTATTGCAATGCTTTTTAACATATTTGCATCTGTCAAAAAAAAAAACGATTTATTTTTGTCTAATTATTATTAGATGTGCTATACTTTTATTAGTTAGAAATTGACCAATAATTTGTGACCAGTATTTTATTTGTAGAGTGATTTCTCCTCTGTAAACTCGTTCTCTCAGCACAACTGCTGCCACGTGAATAGGACGTATCACAACATTACGGAGACCGAGGGGTGTTCTGAGAGTCACATAGAATACAGATTAATTATAGAGGTAGAGCTGCATCTTCTAGGAGACAGAACAGTAAAAGAACATCTGATTTTATTTAATTTTTTTTGCACTACAAAGGCCTGTTTGTGAAAAGGCGATGCGTTAGAAGTCAGAGAGCACTTAAGTAAATTTATGATTTGCTGTCTGACTGTACTAAAGAAATAAAAGTGAACTATCTGTACCGTATTGAATTGCATAACATCATATTTTACAAGATTTTGGGTGTCTAGGTAAGAATATCGGTGTAAGGGTATTAATCATAACCCATAATAAAGTGTCTATGATTTTGAGCTTTAGGATTCCAGACAAACCAAGTGGAGAACCCTAAAAAGACAGCTTATCTATACATAGCATCATGTCCTATATTTTGAGGCCAGTTTATTTAAATCAGTCAACTCATCAAACAGTAGGAGTGTGAGTGGGCGAATAGGGTGACTTAAGCAGTGAAAACTGGAGGTTTGTAATTAAAAACCTGACCTGGCAAAGACCGAGAGATGGTGCAAGGGAGATGACCTCTCTCTGCAGGCGCCGTAGGGAGCAGGGAAGGAGATGGTGTCTGGATCAGCGTTGATGTTTGTCAGGACGGACATAACCAGCCATTGTGGATGTGGATGAATGTGGCTTATTGTGCTTTTAAGAATCTCCATTCAGCCATTCAAACCAGACAAGGCTAGACAGGCATTCAGAAAGGGAGGGATGAGGGATGACATATCTTAATCAAAGACACTGGTGGGGCCACATATCGCACTAGCTTGCACGTGTGTGTGTGTGTGTGTGTGTGTGTGTGTGTGTGTGTGTGTGTGTGTGTGTGTGAAGGTTTACTGTATCTTTATCTCTATATCTGATAAGACCAAGCTTGGGGAGGTCAGGGGTTCAAGCATAACAATGATATGCCTGTACCTAGTTATCCTGACACATAAAGAAGCATACACTCACACCCACACACTGTAAAATATGAATAAAACACTATCTTCTTATCGGAATCAACCTGGTTTTACTGTATATTTTGACATTCGGGCAGAAACGAGAGATTCAAGAGCATTTCAAACACAAGCAATGTGCTGTTAAAGATCTGGATGATTAAAGAGTGACGCTCTGCTGCACACTTTCACATTCACTTTTTCCAACAAAATGATTAATTCTCTGCATCTATAATTAACCAGACATAATGATTATCCTCCAATCTGTAGCTGAACTGTGATTTTTTTAAAGTAATACCATGGGTTTTTCCACAATATCCGAAAACAGATTATTATTTCAGGCAAAGAATCCATCCAGATGTTCTTAATTAGCTAAAACTGTAATCTGGATGATGTTCCTGTGCTCTATGACTTCTAAGAATATATTTTTATCCTGTCATTAAAATGTGTCTTTTCATGTAATTGTTTGCCTAAATGTCTGCTGTCGTTCAGTAATAGACAGTCACTATAATATCTGCTCCCTTTAATATTGTACATATGAATGCATTTTTGGAACTCTGCCCTAACATTTGAATCTGGTGATCTTTGGTGAATATTGTCTTATGGAGAGGAAGACGTTAGTGAGACCTCAGTGTGCTGCTTTTATAGATGAATTGCTGATGAAACAGTCAGCTAAGTGCAGCGCCAATCTTTACTGATGAGTTGTAAATAATAGAAGGTTCAGCCAGTGGGTCATAAACATGTGGCTTGTGTTCGCTGAGCTGGCATATCAATTATTTTATGGCCTATAACCACACTAACAGACAAAACAGACAAACATCTATAGATAAAATGGCAAGATAAAATCTGCTGATCTGACTTTTCTTAAATGATCAGATTAATGGTAAAAACTGTCTTGGCTTATATATCATGGTTAATGGTTTCAAGCTATGTTATATGAACAAAAATATTGGGACAACTGACTTTTTCAGCTTTATGTGGTTTAAACTGTTACCACAAACTTGTAGGCACATAATTGTATATGATGTCTTTAAATGCAGAAGCATAACATTTTCCCTTTACTCGAACTAGAAGACTAAACCTGCTCCAGCATGACAATGCCCCTGTGCACAAGCCAACTCCATGAAAATATGCTTTACATGGGATGGAGTGGAAGATCTTGAGTGGTCTGCTATAGATCTCTGACCTTAACCTTATTGAACACCTTTGAAATGAATTGAACACTGATTGCACCCCTGGTCTTCTCACACTACATAATTTATTAACAACCGTGTGGCTGATTAAGCACAAATCTCCACAAGCACAGTTCAAAATCTAGTGGAACATCTTCCCAGAAGAGTGAAAGTTATTTAAACATTAAATGGGGACTAATTGTGGATTGGGATGTTCAGAAAGCACATGCAAATCTTATGATCAGGCATTCACAAACTTTTGTCCATATATGGGCCTAACTAAATGTGTCTGTCTGAAGAAGCCCTTAACACCATACATGTATTTTTAGTGCATATGTTTTGTGGTGAAAGTCGTCAAGTGTATTTTTAATTGTCATTCCACTGTATAACTCATAAATACTGTATATATATATATATTGATGACTATAGTGTTACACATTACAGAGAACTACAAAACTTCTTGAGGAAAAACATTTTTTCCACTGAACTTATTCTACTACACAGCTGCAAAAAAGGATACAAGTTTGTACTTCATTTAATAATTTGAAACACAACTACAGCTAGAAACCAAACAAATTCAATATTAATATTCTAAGGCTAATAAGACTAATATTTCATCTTCTATTAAACCACACAGGGTTTGCAGAACTCACAGTACAACCCACACTGTGGTCCCCAAAATACTATATGCTACAGGAAATAAATGACCACTTTTGTTCTCCATATGCCTTTTAATTCTTCTTCTTTTCTTTCTCTCCAGCACACTTTTTTATCCTCAGCTTTTCCCAGAGTCTGAGTTCCGGCTCATATTCACACAGCTAAATCCACTCAGGAAAATCAACAGCTTTCCCATCTAGCTTCTTTAATCGGGGAAACAGGGTGGATTTCAAGGTGCCTGATGGCCTTGTTTTGGTTAGAAAGGGTGAGCTGTTCTTGAAAAAGAGCCTGAAGGAGCAAAGGATTAACTCTGCTAAACTGCAGGAAGGAAGAGAGAGCTGCCGACAGTTGGAACAAATTTGCACCAAAAAAAAAGTTTTTGGGAATGCTGGGAAATGTGAGAAAAGGAGACTATGGTAAAAAGGCCAGCAATATTGACATTGAAGGCCCTGGGCAGATTAGATTGACATGGCAGCACATAGAGGCTGAAATCTGATTGGACAAAAAATCTAACATCCACATACACGTACTGGAAGCAGAGAGAAACGCGACAAAATGAAGAGAATAAACTGTTGGGAATAAATTAATACAATTTAATGGAACAAATATTAGAATTTAGGTTGTAAATGTAGGTTAGTGCTTCTGATAGTGTCTAGATCACTGGCACAAAAAAGGTTGGGGACCACTGGTTTAGAGTATTAAACATTTAGAAGAGTATTAATTTAAGGTACATTTAGAACAGATAAACTGTGCGAATAAGTTGCGATTAATCGTGAGTTAACTCACGACAATTATGCGATAAATCGTGATTAAAGATTTTATTGAATATTAATAAACATATATAATAATAATATATAATTATTCTATATTTCTTAAATACTATTATACTACATACTAACCCAGCCATTAGCCAGTGCACTCTTAGTGCAGAAGAGGTGGAGAAGGTAGAAGAGTTCAGGTACCTGGGGTCAACAGTGCAAAGTAATGGAGAGTGTGTTAGGGAAGTAAAGAAAAGAGTGCAGGCAGGGTGGAGTGGGTAGAGAAGAGTGACAGGAGTGATTTGTGATAGAAGAGTATCTGCAAGAATGAAAGGTATAGTTTATAGGACTTTGGTGAGACCTGCGATGTTGTATGGATTAGAGACAGTGGCATTGAATAAAAGAGGTGGAGCTGGAGGTAGCAGAGCTGAAGATGTTATGGGTTTCGTTGGGAGTGACGAGGATGGACAAGATTAGAAATGAGTTTATTAGAGGGACAGCGCATGTAGGATGTTTTGGTGACAAGGTGAAAGAGACAAGCTTGAGATGGTTTGGACATGTGCAAAGGAGGGACATGGATGATATTGGTAGAAGAATGCTGAGGATGTAGCCACCAGGAAGGAGGAAAAGGGGAAGGCCAAGGAGGAGGTTTATGGATGTGGTGAGGGAGGACATGCAGGTAGTTGGTGTGAAAGAGGCAGATGTAGAGGACAGGGGGGTATGGAGACGGATGATCCGCTGTGGCAACCCCTAAGGGAGAAAAGGATTTGTACTGATTGGCCAGGCAGAGGGACCGAGCTGGGAAGGATGTGCTGCAAGTTAGAGCAATAAAGAATGGAGATGGAAAAGTGTTGGCTAGTGAAAAGAGTGTGTTGAGAAGATGGAGTATTTTGCGCATCTGATAAATAAAGAAAATGAGAGAGAGAAGGTTGGATGATGTGGAGTTGGTGAAGCAGGAAGTGGATAGGATTAGTAAGGAGGAAGTGAGAGCAGCGATTAAGAGGATGAAGAATGGTAAGTCAGTTGGAACAGATGACCAAAGGTGACAAAAGTACACACATCCTTTACTTAAGTAGAAGTACAGATACTCATGATTTAAAATACTCGGGTAAAAGTTGAAGTACTGATTATACTTTTTTACTCAAGTGAAAGTAAAGAAGTTTTGGCTCTGACATGTACTTAAGTAAAAAGTAGTTATTACTTCCACCTGTTTTAGCTGTTAACTGGACCTCACATCATATAAGATAGATGGATAGATAGATAGATCGATAGGTAGACGTGATAGCCTAGTGGGTTAATGTCAGGGTTAATGTCAGCGTTTGAGAGTTTGATTCCTGGTTGAGCTGGTTGCTGTGTTGGTAAATAAAACTTCTGGACCTTGTCCACTCTGAAAACAATTCAATTCTGTCCTTTCTGTGTTTGATTAATTTCCTGATCTTTAATGAAAGATCCTCACTGAAGTCCTAGACTTAACACTTGACACACACTCATTACTCATCTCAGCCCATTCCACTATCATTTATTTATTATTATTTATACTCTACCGTACTACACTGTTTAAATGCTGTTTTTTGCACCTTTGGCTCTATTATACTGTTTACATGCTGGTTTTTGCACCTTTACTGTTTCTTATTACACTACACTGTTATTATAGTATACTGTTTACATGCTGTCTTTTGCACATCTTGACTGCTGCTGTTTTTTCACTACATTGTGTCTTTTTATATTCAGTCCCGGGTACAGTTTTTACAGTTCTCCTCATACAGTACTGTATATTCAGAGTATACAGTAGGTTTACAAGTTGGCGCTATCTCAGGTTTTGTGTCTTGTCTTGTGTTGTCTTGTGTTTTCTGTCTGTACTGTCTGTCTGTATTGTTTTTTGTCTGCACTGTTCTCACTAGGTTGCACTCGATGCACTTTATGTAGCTTGTTGTTGTTAGTGTTAGTGTTAGTGTAGCTCCAGGGTTCCGGAGGAACTTTGTCTCGTTTTTACTGTGTACTGTGTACCACTGTGTATAGTAGAAATGGCAATAAGAGCCTCTTGACTTGACTTGATATTGAGGATCAGGGTTTGAATCCTGCTTTCTGTCTGCTAGTTGCGTTGTAGGTTATGTTCCTGCTTCCTAAATCTTTCTTTAGCTTTATATTCTTGTGTTGATGGTTTAAAGGTAGATAGACCTGCTCGAAACAACCTTCCTGGCCTGTCTTCCCTGATGGTTTAGTGGGTTAAATCAGGTGTCTTGCTTTTGGTGGGGTTCAGGGTTCGAATCCTGCTTTCTGCCTGCCAGTCACGATCAGGATTCACTTTCTACCTTCTTTCTTTAGCGATATATTTTAGTTTTTAATGGGTTGAAAAGAAAGATAGACCTGCTCTAAACAAGCTTCCGAGCCTGTTCTCACTGATGGTTCAATGGGTTAACGTTGGTATCTCGCTGGTGGTGGGAATCATGGTTTGAATCCTGCTTTTCTTTCTGCTAGTTAAAATGTAGGTTCAACTTGTGCTACTTTCTTCAGCGTTAAATTCTTGTGTTGATGGTTTGAAAAGAATGATAGACCTGCTCTAATCAAGCGTCCCATCCTGTTTTTTTTCTGATGGGTTAGTGGGTTAAGGCTGGTTGCTAATGTTGGTGGTCAGGGTTCAAACCTGGCTTTCTGTCTGTTAGTCATGAGGTAGGTTAAATTCCTGATTCCTACATCTTCATATTCTTGTTTTGATGGGTCAAAAAGAAAGATAGACCTGCTCTAAACAAGCTTGCCAACTTGTCCTTCCTGATGGTTCAGTGGGTTAATGCTGGTGCCTCGCTAATGGTGTGACTCAGGGTTTGAATCCTGCTTTGTCCCTGCTAGTCACGATATAAGTTTGCTTCCTATGTCTGTCTTTAGCATTATATTCTTGTGTTGATGGTTTGAAAGAAAAGATAGACCTGCTCTAAACAATCATTGCAGCTGGTTCTTCCCGATGGTTCAGTGGGTTAAGACTGGTATTGCGCTGTTGGGGTTCAGGGTTCAAATCCTGTTTTGTCCCTGTTAGTCACGATATGGGTTTGCTTCCTACGTCTGTCTTTAGCATTATATTCTTGCGTTGATGGTTTGAAAGAAAAGATAGACCTGCTCTAAACAATCATTACAACCGGTTCTTCCTGATGGTTCAGTGGGTTAAGACTGGTATTTCGCTGTTGGTGGGGTTCAGGGTTTGAATCCTGCTTTCTGTGTTTCTGTCTGGTCTGAATTTCTTGCTTTGAAGCATGAAACGAAGAATAAACCCCCAAAAAAAAGAAGGTGTGTTGTGGGACTTGATGGCTTTGTGATAAAAGCTGTGCCTCTGAGCTCAAAGGTTGCTGGTTCGAATCTGGCTTGTCCCCACACTGGGTAAGTTGTGTGGAAAGTAGTGTGTGGTGAGCAATGGAGTGGTTGATTGTGAACAAATGTTGTGAAGACCTGCTGCTTCACAGCCTCAGAAAAAGTGAAGGTGATAGGTTTTTGGCAGAATTTTTTCCCTATATATGCAAAACTAAGTCGATACTTTTTTGGACGTTTTTGCTTCATAACCCCCTGTTTTCAGCTTCTCAGACACCGGGGGGGGCAGATGCCCGGATATTGCCCCCCAGCTATAGGATACGCCCTCCGAATCCACATCCAACCTTCCACGCAGCCATTCCTGACACCTTCCACACTTTTAACTTTGAGCCCTGGCCGGGGTTTGAACCAGCAACCTCTCAACCCAGAGGTAAAGCTCTTCTAATTGAGCCACAGGATCTCCTGCAAGAACCTGATTTTTAGGACCTTTTTTGGTTCTTTTTTAAAACATTTTAAACAATTTAAAGGAAAGCTAAGGGGTAGGAATCGAACCGGGTGAGTCAGATAGCAGCGACTACTACACTGACCATTACACCAACACAGGAGAATCAAACAAGCCTTTGCTTATTGGACTCTTGGCTTTTCTATAGTTAGGAGACCAGTGTTTTCTCTTAGATCATGATGGTAGAGGGTCAAAACTTCTCCTTCCTGTACATTCTCTCAGTAACTCAAGTCTATGAGAAGTGACTCAGGTACAAGAACCACATCTCCAACACCTGCACCACTGATATACCATGATTTACCAGCAACCAATTTTAATGACCTTTTATTGTTCTGTTTTTAAAAACTTCTTATAATGTTCAATATGAAACTAAAGGTAAGAATCGAACCAAGGAAGTCTTTCATCATAGATCGCTAATGGCATTACTTCAAAACTCAAAACTTTGTTAGACATGTAAATAAGCAGGAAAGACAGAGACAAAGACAAAAAGACACAGACACAGCTTTACAAAGAGTAAGAAACAAATAGAGAGAGACATATACAGTGAGACAGAGACATTTACTAAAAGAGACACAGAGACAATTAGATAGAGAAAATAGAGAGACAAAGATAGCGAGATATAGCCACTTGTGTTTATCCCGAGCGACTCTTAATGATCTCATTTACTAAATGAGCAGTAGTGAGTTAAGTGCTTGCTCAGGTGCCCAAAACTGGCAGCTTGGAGGTGTTAAACATGTATCATATGTACAGCATGTGATTAAATATAAAGGCTATATCAGTGCAGAGACGTGTGGACATCATTAAGAGCCTTTGCTATGTTTCCACACGGACAGCTAATGAGGTGATACCGGAGAGACTGTACCTCTTCAAGTCAAGTTAGGAAGCTTATATATAGAAAATTATAGACATTTTACAGATTTAAATGATGTATTGTTTTTATCTGTACGATCAATAAAGACAGTAATTTAAGTTTGTGTCGCCATTATGAGGGAAAACCCCACAAAACACCACCCAGAGGGTTAATGGTGTGAATAATGGCGGATTTGGTGTTTGATTTGAGACTTGGCGCATAAATAAAACAAAAGTTTACTGATTAAAAATATTTTTATCTGCAGTTTATTTATTTATTTTAGATCTAAGTAAAGAAAGGATGTCGTGGATAAATGTATTTTTTGCCAAAGGTTTAAATTTCGCCTCTTTTTTTATTTAGTTATTTATTTATGTATTTACATTTTTCTTAAAAATGGTGAAACAGAAATGCGCGCTGAATTGATAGCGTGTTAATAAAATTTTGTGCCGTTTAAAATGTTTTTAATTTTTACAGCCAAATATACATATACAGTGGTACCCCACTTATCGACCGGCTTGGACATCGACCTTTTCGCTTAGTGAACAGTTTTTCGACCGTAATTTGCGCCCGCTGAACGACCAAATGCCAGCTTATCGATGATTTTAATTTATACTTTTTACTGTATTATTGTCAAAAATCCACCTGCCACGTCCCCTTCGGTGGCTGTCAAAACCTCCGCTTTCCCTGAAGCCCCCGGCTTCAACAATGCACACCTGGGGCTCATTATTCACTCATCCCCAGCTCCTATATAAACCCCTCATTCAGCCACACTCCTTGTCGGTTATTGTTGGTATGTGAAGGTGTTTGGTGCATGGTTGTTTTCCCTGTCACACGTATTCCTATGCGTTCCTTTCTTTCCGGACTCCACGCGCTCTCCACGGCTGCGCTTTCTTTCCAAAGCGCACCCCGGATTACCTTTTTCCTCCCGTGTGTTCGCCCGTGGAGGGCATACCACGGATATCTCTCTCTCGTTTGTCGGGATTCTATGGACTGCCGTGTGTGTGTGTGTTTTTGTGTTAAACTCTCTGTGTTTTCGTTAAACCAAAGCGAACTGTGCTCCAGCTTTGCCTCCACTCATTACGCTGCATAACAATTATATACATAATTTTTTATGTACCTGTATTATTTAGTATTAATACTGCTAAAAACAGGGCAAAAATTGTTAATAAATGGGTATCGGTGGAGGTCGGGAACGGATTAATTGGTTTTCCATTATTTCTTATGGGATAATTACATTCGCTCTTCAACCTTTTCGCATTTCGACCGGTTTTAAGGAACTGATTAAAGTCGATAAGCGGGGTACCACTGTACATACACTGGCAATCAAAATTAGAGAACAATTTATAAACAATTGAACAATTCTGAAATAATGTCATCTTCACTGCTCAACAGTTGAAGGAGTTTTTGTCCTGTCTATACCCTGCTACCAGAACAACTTTTCCACAAAATAACTAAGGCATTTAAAAAAAACATTATTTTGCAGAAAACACACCGATCAAAATTAGAGAACAACAATGACTGTAGCATGGAAAAAGGTTACAACAACATTTTCTGAAGGTTACAACAGTCAGCAATTAGTAGGAAATGTACAGGCCTCTGCTCTGAATGACTTCAGCACATCTGCAGCCACAGGACAGCACACGTCTCTCACACTGCTCTGGTGTGATTTTGGTCCACTCTTCTTTCAGTCTCCTCCACAGTTTGGTGACTGTAGTGGGTTTCTTGGCCATAACTTTGTCACCAAGGATTTTCCAGAGGTTCTCTATTGGGTTGAGATCAGGACTCTGGGCAGGCCATGTCATTATTTCAATTTTTTCAGTTTCAAGGAACTGCTTTACCCGTTTTGCTGTGTGACATGGAGCGTTGTCCTGCATGAACACTGCGGGCTGATTGGGTGATGAACGCAGGGAAGGAACCATATGTTGTTGAAGAAGGTTCTGATAAACATTTGCATTCACTCTGCCATGTAGCTGTATAAGAGGCCCAACTCCTGCTGCAGAAAACATGCCCCAAACCATGAAACTTCCTCCTCGACTTTTCACTGACTTCTTTCCAGAGTTTGGGTTCAGTCTTTCTCCAGTTTGTCGCCGAACATAAAGTTTCCAATTAGACCCAAATAAATTAAACTTGCTTTCATCACTGAAGTGAACTTTGGACCAGTTCTCCTCTGTCCACACAACATGCTCCTCAGCAAAGCTTAGTCTAGCCTTTTGATTCTTTCTGCTAATGAGAGGTTTGGTCACTGCAGAGTGGGCTTTCATTCCAAATGCTCTTGAACGTCGAGACACTGTATGACGAGACAGATCCTTACACTGTTCAGCGCTGAACTGGTGAGCAATTCCAGCTGCAGTGTGGAAACGAAGCCCATTGAGATCCTCCGCAGTATCCTGTCCTCTCTTGTATTTGTCTTCCGTGGACGACCAGCCTTCTTGGCGGACTTGAATGAGTTTGTGATGTTGTAAAGATTCAATATTTTTTAAATCACAGATTTGGAACGACCAACTTGTCTTGCTGTGGCTGATAGGGTCATTCCTTTTGGCCTTCATCTGAACAACCTGCTGCCAGAGGCTTTCAGTCACTTTAGAACGGCCCACCATCGTGCAGAGTCAGTGAAACTGGAAGTTAGGCTGCCAGTTAAATAGGGGTTGACAGATAATCAAGGAAATTAGCACCAGGTGCCAGATTAACACCAATAACTGGGGGGGTATCTGAAAGTGTTCTCTAATTTTGATCAGTGTGTTTTCTGCAAAATAATATATTTTTTTAAATGCCTTAGTTAATTTGTGGAAAAGGTGTTCTGGTAGGATGGTATAGACAGGACAAAAACTCCCTTAACTGTTGAGCAGTGAAGATGACATTATTTCAGAATTGTTCAATTGTTTATAAATTGTTCTCTAATTTTGATCGCCAGTGTACATATATACACAAATGTATATGTATATGTATATATATATATATATATATATATATATATATATATATATATATATATATATATATATATATTAATACAAAACGAATTAAAACGAAAAATCTTGTTACCTAATGAATGTGTTCAGGCTGAAGATCCACATATAGAACACAAGCAGAGAAAAGATGATGATGATCAGGAATGTGTCTGTTCTCAGTCATGTTTACATCACTGACTCCCTCTGTCTCATCCACATTAAACCCAAACTTCTTACTGCCTTCTGCCTGCTGATTCTTAGCTCCATAAACTAGTCTACATCTGTGGTGAGTGAGAGACAGGACTTTATACACCAGTGGATTGAAAAAGACAGGCAATGACAGGAAATCGGTTGTTCGGCTGAAATTGGCACGCAGGGAAAATAAATAAAAAATATTTCACCAAATCAATGGATTAAAACTAAAGTAGCGAGTCTGTTTTGAAAATGTAAGAAGTAAAAAGAACAGATATTTGTGTAAAAAATGTAATGAGTAAAAGTAAGAAGTTGTCTGAAAAATAAATAGTGGAGTAAAGTACTGATACCCAAAAAATCTACTTAAGTACAGTAACAAAGTATTTGTACTCCGTTACTTCCCACCTCTGCAGATGACATACCGGTAGAAGCATGGAGATGTTTAGGAGAGATGGCAGTGGAGTTTTTAACAAGATTTTTCAACAGGATTTTGGAAGGTAAGGATGCCTGAGGAATGGAGAAGGAGTGTGCTGGTACCGATATTTAAGCATAAGGGAGACGTGCAGACCTGCAGTAACTACAGGGGAATTAATTTGTTCAGTCACACCATGAAGTTATGGGAAAGAGTATTGGAAACCAGGCTGAGAAAAGAGGTGACCATCTGTAAGCAACAGTATGGTTTCATGCAGAGGAAGAGCACCACGGATGCATTATTTGCTTTTAGAATGTTGATGAAGAAGTATAGAGAAGGTCAGAAAGAGTTGCATTTAATGTGTTTGTGGATTTAGAGAAAGCGTATGACAGGGTGAGAGAGAGGAGTTGTGGTATTGTATGAGAAAGTCAGGTGTGTCAGAGAAGTATGTGAGGGTGGTGCAGGACATGTATGAGGACAGTGTTACAGCAGTAAACTGTGCAGTAGGAATGACAGACTGGTTTAAGGTTGAGGTTGGACTGCATCAAGGATCGGTTCTGAGCCCTTTCCTGTTTGCACTGGTGATGGACAGGTTGACAGACGAGGTCAGACAGGAGCCTCCATGGACTATGATTTTTTGCGGATGATATTATTATTTGTGGTGAGAGTAGGGAGCAGGTTGAGAAGAGCCTGTAGAGGTGGAGGTACGTGCTTGAAAGTCAGTAGGGGTAAGACAGAGTACATGTGTGTGAAAGAGAGGGGGGGCAGTGGAGTGGTGCGGTTGCAGGGAAAAGAGGTGGAGAAGGTGGAGGAGTTCAGGTACCTGGGGTCAACAGTGCAATGTAATGGAGAGTGTGTTAGAGAAGTAAAGAAGAGAGTGCAGGCAGGGTGGAGTGGGTGGAGAAGAGTGGCAAGAGTGATTTGTGATAAAAGAGTGTCTGCAAGAGTGAAAGGGAAAGTTTATAGGACTGTGGTGTTGTATGGCGGTTTATGTTGTAAGGTGGTTTATGGATGTGGTGAGGGAAGACATGCAGGTAGTTGGTTTGAAAGAGGCAGATGTAGAAGACAGGGGGGTATGGAGACAGATGATCCACTGTGGCGACCCCTAATGGGTAAAGCCGAAAGAAGAAGAAGAAGAAATACTACATGGACAAAAATTTGTGAAGACCTGACCATTAGATTTTGTATATGCTTTCTGAAACATCCCATTCCCCATTCAGCTTCTATTTGCTGTTCTTATAACCTCCACTCTTCTGAGTGAGATGTTCCACTAGATTTTGGAGTGTACTTGTGCAGATTTGTGGTCATTTGGCTACAATGGCATTAGTAAAGTCAGGCACTGATGTAGGTGAGGTGAGGGGGCGTAGGGTGCAGTCAGTGTTTAGATTTATCCCAAAGTTGTTCAATAGGGATGAGGTCAGAGCTCTATTACAGGCCACCTGAAATCTTTCTCTCCAACCCATTTACACCATATTTTCATGAAGCTTGTTTTGTGCACAAGAGCACTTTCATGGTGGAGGTTTAACAGGTTTAAACATTTTAAATGCCTCCACATCCAAAGACATCCTATACAATTGTACGCTTTCAACTTTGTGGTCAATTTTTGGGGAAGCTCCACATATGTTTAAAAACGTAAAGTGTCCATATAGGATAGCGGGGTAATGTATGAGCAAATTAATAAATAAAAGTAAAACATGATAGTAAAAAAAAAAAAAGTTACTTAATCTATATTGTAGTTACAAAGTATGAGTATATTCTATTCAATTTTGGCCATGTTATGACCTGTTATGATATTTATTTCAGCTACATTTCTCTTAAGTAAACATTTAACCGACTAAAGGAATAGCTTTACTGTCTGTACCAACACCTTTACTTGCCTAAAATATAATATTCTGACCTAATGAAAAAAAAAATTCCAAATATGTCCCATCCCTCATATTAACATTACCTTGCCCTTTTTGCATTTCCCTGATTCATTTAAATTTGTAATCCTTTGTGTGGCCATGCTGGTTTTTTTTTTTTTTGTGATTGTTTTTACAAATAAACAGAAGACCTCCGTTGAAATCTGCTGTGAATACTGAGAAACTTTTATACACTCGGAACACTTCTTGTTTTCAACTATGATAGAGAACAGCACTGTACGTTTGCATGACTTTAAGAAACCACCATTAACATCTACAAACAAATTCATTACTCAGCCTGTGAGACTCCTCAGACTTTATGTCTCTAAACCTGGGGATCTGTGTTCGTGTTTGTTTCTTTTCAGCATGTTTGACATTGACAGTCTTTTTTTTTTTTTACTAGCCGCAAGAGAGCGAGTCTGGAAACCATACAGAGGGTAAATGAGAGAAAATGCAAGAGTGTGTAATTGTCAGTTGTGAAAGAGCGGCGTGTGGGCGAATGGTACAGAGGCGGACGGCTTTCCCGGTGCTGCTCGTATATACACACACACACACACACACACACACACACACACACACACACACACACACACGCACACGCATACACGCAAAAGTACACCCAACACACTTTTGTTTGTGGTTACACGCACAACCTTATCAAGTCGTTCTGACGCATGCTGCATTGCTCTTTGCAGCATGTGATTTCACACTTACATACACACACATGCTCAGCCACCCACACAAACTGATCTATTGGGGGACACTTTCACACAATATTATAAAAAAAATGTGAAGCACAGTGACATATAATAAAATCTCAAAATCGAAGACATAAACCAGTTCAGCTTGGAACTTACAAATAGAGCATGACCATTCAAACCAAGTAAGCTGGTGTCCCTCTTGTGTCCCCGTGTCCCTCCGGCATCAACAATCTTCCCTGACTGACAGAAAAAGAATTGTATTGAAGTGTCAAAATATGTGACAGCTATACAGAGTTAAACAGTGTCAAAGTGTATGAGGAAAGCAAAAGGCTCATTAAACTCCATGGTGACCTGCAGGACCATACACATGACTTTTGTTCTTCATATTTTGATGGTGTATTAATTCACATCAACTGCAAACATGCACTGCTCATTCAACCCAATCTTCTAGGAATTATAATAAGAAACGTAGATTTCTATTGAAACCAAAATGAAATGCTTTAAATTTCTAACAGGAAAGTTCCAAAAAAAAAGTTTTACTTGTGAAAATAATCTTTTCACACATTAGGTTTAATCACTAATGTGTCATTTGTTGCATAGATTAAATTGTGACAGACAAGACATTCATTTCATAATATTTCTCAGGACTGAGAACAAAAACTATACAAAACCAGCTCACCCAGTACTTACTTATAACGAAAGTCTTTGGGGTATTTGGTAAACGTATTATGCAAAAAAAAAAAATCTGTAAACATGGAAGTACCTTTACTTCCAGGACCAAAGTTATATATTTTTTTATTAAAGTGCATTTGGGTTATATAAAGTATATATATATATGTTTACACATATTTAGAATCCTAGTAAAGAATATATGATTAATCATTACATACTGTTCGAAAATTTTTAAAAGTTTAAGATAAGCTGCTTATTTGTAATAGAACATAAAAAAAGCAAAGCATTTCAAAGCCATTAATGTGCGATGTACATTTCTATTTTACATATACTCAGAAAAACAACTTTGTTTTATTTAAAGAGCAACAGTAAAAATATGGAATTTGTGCCTCATAGTCGTGTGTTTCATCATTAACCGATGGAACAGTGTTTCAAGTGCACAGTTATTGTTTCTTTCTCAATACATGGTGAAATTACTGCTTGATGGTAATCTCATATACACTACAGATGCAGTGAGCAGAAAAGAAATGCCGTATGAGGGTGCGGTTTGATGCAAGACAGCAGAAGCGTGGTAAGAAAAAAACAAGACGGGGTCTTTACACACATCTGAATTCCCATCAAGAAAAATTTTAAATGTCAACTCAAAACCACCAGCACAGGTCCTCTGTCTTCAAGACAAAAAAAAAATCCAGACAATGTAAAAACCATTTTTCATAGTGGAAAGAGCAAGAGGAAAGACACAGAGAGATAACAACATTAGAGGGCAAGTCTGTAAAGAAATGAAACAATGAGCGCACCACTCGTGGGCGAGCAAACCCACAAGTGGGGGGCAATGTGAAAGACCACCCTTTAGCAGAGCGAGTGTGGCTGGGAATCCCTTACACCTCGAAGATTCTGCCTACTTCACAGCCACATTAAACAGACAGACCGAAGCAAACCCTGCACACTCAGCCTTGGGGGATTCAGGCTCCCATCTGAAAAGAGTAGGGTTCAAACCACTAAAAGATCACACTGACATGACTTCACCTTTGACTGGGTTTTTTTTTGTGAGTATATATTGCACAGAAACATTGTGAAATCCTCCAAAGGTCATATACCATACAGCTGAGGTTTTCATGAAAATAAAAATATTTTTTATTTTTATAAAAAGATAGTTTTACTGATCATTCAGAATCAGAATTCAGAATCAGAATGATCTTTATTGCCAAGTATCACAAGTTGCATGTACAAGAAATTTGTCAAGGTGTGTTGGTGCTATAAAAATGTTAAAAACTATAATAAAAAAATAGGAAAATAGAATAATAAAATAACAAAGCAGGGTTGCATTATTGTAATCCTTGTTGATTGTGTTAATGTAGCACTGATGAAATGAACAGTGTGGGTTTTACATTGCTGTAATTTTAGTGTTCATGGAAGCAGGTCAGACATGATGGTGGGTCCTTGGTATTCTTGAAGAGGTCAGTTGTGGTTGGGAAGCAGCTGTTTTTGTGCCGTTATCATTATATTAAAGTAAGTAAAAAAAACATCATCACTACAAATCAGCAGAATCTCCTCTAGCTTTCCCGACATGCATTTTCCTAGAGATAGCAGAGAAGCAGGTCGAGTTACGCTAAGATAAATATGGATGACACATTTTAGAGGCCTGCAGCTGCAGCATCATGTGTAAGATTATATCCACATACCTGTGCATTTCACATCACTGGTCATGTTACACATAACCAAGGAAATCCTGCTAAGTAAGACTCTTGAGGACATAAAACAAGATTACGATTACATGAGTATTCCACATGGGAAGAAAGAATATGGGATAAAATGTTTGGCAAAATAGATTACAGTGTAAGAGGTAGAGCTATAATGGTAGGTTTCACTGATGGACTCAGTGAGAGGCACAGAGTGGAGCGAGGGCAAAGGGCACTTTAGTCGAAACTTCTTTATTTTTTTGTGGACACAGATCTTAGCCATGACACACTACACCTGCAGCCTGGATTCAGTCAGT